>NW_020171369.1:0-224522 GCF_001481775.2 Trichoderma gamsii | reverse complement strand
CTATATCTGAGTAGCAGTCTTATCACAACCTAAATTCTCCTTGTATAATCAAAAAGAGATCAAGCAGCAGCTAGAGAGGCAAGGTAACAGAGTCTAACTAACATGAATTTTCCCTGCTGCAGATCTCCAACTCCTATCACGCTTCAAGGCTTCTATAGATGGAAATCCTGATCCTGAGAGTCGATTCATGAAACACTGGGTCCCGCTGTCCATTAAAGACCCTCTCCTTCTCCAGATAGTGCTGTATACCGCAGTATGCTTCCTCAAGGAAACAGGCCGAGTGCCCAAGATGCTCGCTTGGGCTTACAAGGGCGTGGTCCACCGTATGCTCAACGAGCACTTGAGCTCGGCTAGAATGCAGACGGGCGATGCGGCCATCATGGGAACCGCCCAGATGGTCATGGACTCGTGGTACTGGGGAACCACTGAAGAACTGCGCGCCCACATGGCGGGCCTCAAGACCATGCTGCGGATGAGGGGCGGTCTGCAGGATCTAGGAATGGGCGGTTTCCTAGCCAAGACGGTGCTCATGTGAGTTGCATCCAAAAAGCCCTCCCCACCCCCTTTTAGGCATGGAAGAGCAGTCTGTCACATTGTTCCGGACCAACGCGCTTTCACCATCTCCACCGGTGTAGTATTTTCACATCGCCACAAGGACTGCTGCATACATTTGCCAGATTTTGATGGAGAACCCTGCTAATAATTCAAACCCAATTACCTAGTCACGACATTGCCATCGCCATCGCTCACGACATTGAGCCCGATATCTACGGCCAACCCAGTTTTGAATTTCAAGATGACTTCATGGTTCCGTATCAAACCGCTTTCAATTCCCCCTTTTTATCAGGATGGCCAATGTTTATCGACCCGGCATCGGCCCTGAAACTTCATCGAAGCTCGGCCCAGATCCTGGACGACGTAAGATCTGTCATACAGATGGTACAATCCCTGCCTCCCTCGCCAACCGCGCAAGAGCTGCTCCATGTCAAGGAAGCTGCATTGTGGGCGCTTAACAAGCTAGATCAGATGCCCGAGAACATTCCCCTTCATGACCAGGACGACGGCACGGGGCGTGGAGCCGAAGAAGGAGACGATGTCCAGTGGGAGACGACGGGCTACGAGGGGGCGGGTACATCCCCGGCAAGTAGTTCTGATTATGATTCGTCCTCCCCCAGAAGCAACGATAGTGCATCTATGAGCAGCTCGCCACCCGCGCCGGTAGATGAAACTGCCAGTGCCCGATTGGCCAGGACGAAGAATGATGCCATGTACCGCTGTATCCGCGTAACGGCCTCGATTTACTACCGAGCCATCATTGCCCGCGTGCCCACCAGCCAGATCCTAGGCGAGACTGACTTTTTAAAGCTGTGGGAGCTGGTCTGGGAGGTTTCGGTGCCGTACTGGAAGACTGCTGTGGGCGTCTTCATCTGGGTCATGGCGGCGGCGGTGCCAAGCTGCCACACGTCCCCGCCCGCGCGGATGATCAAGACGCTGTCCGTGGTTGGCTGGATGACCATGGGCCTGGAGAACTGGCACGTCGCCATCAGCGCGGCTAATACGGCCCTGAGTCTGCAGCGGTGGCTCAGGGGAGACCAGTACAATTACCCCCAGGATGACGGGATGGATTACCAGTATGGCCCTTCGGGGGGAGAGAATGTGGTGGAGAAGCATGGGTTCATTCTACGGGAAGCGAGCATCCCGGAGGTGGTTGCCAATGTGCGGTGCAATGACGATCACGAGCTGATTGAATAGATGAAAAGCTTGCTTTCCACCTCCAAGGGATACGGTGCTGTACTGGTTGGAGGGAAATCTCAAGGAGAGATTTAATGATGACAGGACATGCCGGATACTCGCAAGGATTGTTTACTGCAGCCAGCAACCTGACACAAACTGCAGTATGCGATTGCTTTGGCGAGATTTCAGTCAGACAACAAGGCGACTTACAAGTCTGCCTCCACCTTGGACGAATGCAGAGCGATTACGCGCGCATACCCATGAGCCCCAGTTCCCCATACATATGTACCAGGGAGCCTGCAGGGGCAGGGGAAACGGGGACGCAACAATGTGGATTTGGATAGCAAAAAAAAAAAAAAAAGCCTTTTGCGTGATAGAGTGCTGACTTCTCTTGCCCTTTGCGGACGAGGCCGGATGGGGGAAGAGCTTTCTCATACGTTTTCATAGGAGTGGCGATGGGGGTGAAAGACTGGGGATTCAAAAGATGGAATTGCTCTGAGCTTTGGGATTATTAAGAGTTGGATAAAAAGACGAGCAAGCGGGTATTTTTTTTTTCTTTTTACATTGAAACGATTGCTAGGATGAATGATTTGTCGCTGGAATCAATTGTGAGATAATTTATATTGGAGGGGGAGAAGGTCATGAGCTGGCAAAGAGTGTTGTTGATTCTTGTTAGTTTATTTAGTGTAGTGCAGTACGATTCAAAGTCATCTAGTTAGAAAAAAACACTTAATAGCGAGCTTGATCAACGATATTACTGCAAAGCGTGGTTACGACTTGGTCCCTCATAAGTAGCTGGCTCCTTGTTACATACATCACATGTAATTGCTACAGTCATGCGCTTACTCCTTTGCCTTGTTTGATTCAGCGGTATAACACATCGTTACATTGTCATTAAATTCGTCAGTTACATATAATCCCCCCTAAATCCCACTCCACCAATACGTCTCCTCCACTGAAAACCTCCCCTTGAGCGCTCCGTCCCTGACAGCACTGCTATCACTCACAATAACCTCATAATCTCCCTTTTCAACACACCACTCGTTGCGCTCCTCATCAAAGTACGCAGCAACATACTTCTCCTGCTCTTCAATCGTCACGCTCTTCGTCTCGCCCGGCTGCAGATCTACCTTTGCAAAGCCCTTGAGCTCCTTGATGGGGCGGTTGATTCGAGCAGCTTGTACGGGGCGGATGTACAGCTGGGCGACCTGTGCGCCGGCGATAGACCCCGTGTTCTTTACTGAGAGAGACACGCTCAGCTTGCCGTTCTTGTGGGAGACGCTGAGGTCTGAGAAGGAAAAGGTTGTGTAGGAGAGGCCGTGGCCAAAGGGGAAGTTGACGTCCTTGTCGGCGAACTCGTAGTATCTGTAGCCGACGTAGACGTCCTCGCCGTATAAGGTGCGGCCAGCCTCGGTGCGGTAGTTCAAGAAGGCCGGGTTGTCCTGCAGGCGCTTGGGGAAGCTGAGCGGCAGCTTGCCAGAGGGGTTGTAGGCCCCGAAGATGACGTCCGCGATGGAGTTGCCCGTCTCGTTGCCGCCGTACCAGGCCTGCACCACAGCGGGCGTCTGTTCCAGCCAGGGCATCTCTTCAGGGGTTCCCGTCTGCATCACGACGACGGTGTTGGAGTTCGCGGCGGCCACTTCGGCAATCAACTGGTCCAGCACACCGGGCAGCTTCATGCTCGCGCGGTCGGCGCCCTCGGTCTCCCAGTCGGCGTTGAGCCCCGCGCAGATGATGACCTGGTCGTGCTCCTTGGCCAGGGCGACAGACTTGCGGATCTCGGCCTGGTCGTCGATGACTTTGCAGCCGCCGACGCGGAGGGAGCCGTGGCCGGGCACGATGGTGTCGCCCTTGAGGGTGTAAGTGGGCGCGGAGCCGAACTCAATCTTGAACTTGTAGGTTTTGCCCTTGACGAGGTTGACGCGGCCGGTCTCTTCGCGGGTTGCGGAGCCGAAGAAGGCGTCGCCGGCGACTTGGTGGGTTGCGTTGTCGACGACGAGCTTGCCGTCTACATAGGCCTTTGCGGTGCCGCAGACGACGAGGCCGAGCTCGTATACACAGTCTTCGTCGGCGGTGTACGTGCCCTCCATGTCGGCATACCACGTGTCGGCGGCCTTGGGGTGGTAGTAGTCGACGAGGTGCATCTCCGTCTTGGTGAAGAAGAGCTCGTCAATGTGCTGCCGATCAGGGGTGCCGGGGGGCTGGTTGAAGACTCTCCAGCGCATGCCTGCCTCGCCATCGTCTGGAGTCGTGCACTGCTCGCCCAGCACGGGGAGGAAGCGATGAGTATAAGCGCCGACGGTGTATGACGGGGTCGAGGTGAGCTGGCTGCTGATGCCGTCAAAGGGGGTGACGGCGTAGTAGGCCCTGAGAGCGGCAGAGCCTCCGCCGTGGTAGGTGGCCTGCTTGGCGTTGGGGCCGAGGACGAGCGTCTTCTTGTCCTTTTTCAGGGGCAGCACGTTGTTGTCGTTTTTGAGGAGGACGATGCCCTCGTTGCCGATCTTGCGGAGCAGAGCTGCCGTCTCGGGGGTGTTGTTCTCGGTGGTCTCGGGGCCGTTCTCCTTGACGCCGGACGCAGCACATTTCTTGACGAACTGGAGCACCTCTCTGGCTCGCTGGTCAATGACATGGACAAAGGGCTTTCCGTTGGAGACGTTGAACTTGAGCGTCTCGCCGCGGAATCGAGGGGGGCCGGGCATCTCGAGGTTGAGGCCGGCCACAGCGGCGTCGGTGGTGCTGTAAGTGCCGTACCAGTCGCTCATGATGAGGCCGTCCCAGCCCCATTCCTTGCGCAGCATGGCATCCAGATACTTTGGATTCTCGCTGCACGATACGCCATTGATGCCGTTGTACGCCGTCATAAACGCCCCCGGCTGCGAGTCCCGCACCGCCAGCTGGAACGGCAGCGCGTAAATCTCCCGCAGCGCGCGCTCCGTGACGATGCTCTGCACCATCATCCGCTTATCTTCCTGGTCATTGCACAGGAAGTGCTTAATCGTCGCCTGCACGCCGGTGCTCTGGATGCCGCGCACAAGAGCTGCTGCACCTAAACCAGCCAGGAAGGGATCCTCGCCAATGGACTCGAAGCCTCGCCCGCCCAGAGGGGAGCGCTGCATGTTGATAGTCGGGCCGAGGATCACATGCGCGCTCTTGGCGATGGCCTCTGTGCCCATCACCTTACCTGCCTGTTCGAGCAGCGACGTGTTGAAGGTGGAACCGAGGGCGGTGCCGCAGGGGAAGCAGGCCGCGGGGACGCCATTGAAGAATTTGGTGCCTCTTACACCGTTGGGGCCGTCTGTGAAGCGCAGCGAGGGGACGCCGTGATGGGGGAGGGCTTTTGTGTGCCAGAAGTCGATGCCTGGGGGATTGATTGTATTAGTCTCGGCGGTATGCTGAAGGTGTTTTGTTTTGGAAATTGTCAAAAAGGGGGGGGGATGTTGAAAGGGGAGGAAACAATGTTGTAGTTGAAGGATAAGATGATATGGAGTGGTGTTTATGTAGCTCACCTGCTAGTAAGTCGACCTTTTCCGCCAAAGTGAGCTTCTTCAACACGGCTTCGACGTCAATTTCCGCCATGGCTGAATGATAGAATGATATTGAAAGATAAAAAATTGGAATCTGTCAGCGAGGATATCTCAAATATCCCGCTCTATCAAAACAAGAGCGTCGTGCCAAGTATACTCGAATTCTCTGAGACTTTAGGGTAAAGACACAAGCACTCTTACACGAAGAGAACAACCAAGTGATGAGATTGAAGTTTTGAAGTCTCGAGACACACGAGAATGACAGAAGTCTACAAGAGATTTTCATTTCAAAACGAAAAAGACATGGCAGTTTATATATGCGTCGGCTACACAAACCCAGACACACACACACACAACCCATAAAATGCGAAACCCGCCATACCTCCCCGTGAGAACTTCGGAGAAACGTAAAAGAAATCAGGCCAGATGGCAATCCCTCAATGCAATTTTCCCACTAACGGGCTTACGCGCCCATCTTGGCAGCTCTCGTCCCTGATAGCATCAAGCAGAGGTAGGATTCTCCGAAAACCGCGCGCAAATCCATACACATGCACTCTTCATCACGAGGGATGCAATAGAACGAGTTTCCCCGCGAATGTTCCCCGCTATGGGCGTTTAGCCAGGGGTCCAGCCGTGGTATATCCTGATTATTGCCCAAGAATGGCCGGGTAGCCGGAGTTTTGCCATGGCGATTGCGAGTCGCAGCCAATCAGGAGCGCCGAGTATGACCAACTACCCGAAGTTTCGCCAGAGCTATTCCCGGGCTGCAGCCAATCGTGGGTCGCTTTCTACGCAGATTCTCCAGCCTCTTATCACAATAATCGGGGACCAACTGGGGATCCCAGCTCCGCTATAACGAGAGCAACGATTAATCTGGGGGCGACGCATGGATTTAGCGGTTTTGGGCTTCGGTGAGGTCGAGCGAGACTCCCCGACGGACGCCAAGATGCCGTGCTCGTCCAACGGCTGCGGATAAATGCCGTAATCGAGGTTGACGGACTCCGGTCAGGGTGCTGCTTATATCGACGGAACTCGGGACTCCACTGTGATATCGATCAATCTAAAGCTGCTGAGTTTTGATCTTGGTGGATCTGATCTGATCCCGATGGCCTGGGACCGGCCTTGGACGACGGGGCGGGCACTGGTCACAGCCGGGTCAGTTGGTGTTGGTTGGTGTTGACACTGCAAACAGTGCTAGCATGAGTATACGCCCCCGTGACGTGATCCTTTGCTGATACGTCGCTAACGGCTATATACAGAGACCTTCATGAGCAGCGGCTATCGAGCTGTTGCTGGGTTGAGCAAGGAACAGGGATCTGATCTGGTGACTAGATTCCGGGGTTCGCAAAGTTGTGATTCCTTCTGACTGCGCCGTGCATGGCAGCAGAATTCGCACTCCCCGTCAGTGCAACGTTCAGGGCCCTCGCATGGCATGTCAGCAGTTTTACATGGCATTGGATGACTGGGATGCTGTTTGACAGTACATCCCTCTGCTATTATCCATGTTCGTGCCACGCTCATGCGCTGGAGAAGTACGTGTATGCGCCTGAGAGGCGTGGCCAAATTCGCGGTTCGGATTGCTGGTGTGAGCCGTTGTCACATCGCACTTCACCCCGGCGTTGCTCGTTACATGGCTGCATTCACCGCAGACAATTCCAGGTTTACAGAGTACCACGGGCATCTGGTGAAATATCTTGACTCAACACACCTTTTCTCTGCATGCATTGCCATTCTTCGTGGTCCAAGACAATATGCTTCAGCTTGGGCGTGCGCGCAGCGACCAAAACAGGCAACTCGTCAGAGGAGACTCCCTGTTTAGTTTCCTAGCTCGATGCTTCTCCCCCGATTAAACGAGAGCTGAAGAGACGCGGACTCAACAAGCTATTGTTCATCTCGCCAACTATCGCTTCCTACCGCTCTGCTGTGCTTTTGTCACTCAAGATATGTCGCTGACAAAGTATAAGCAGCTGGCATTGGACTATCTGCATGGTTGGTGGGACTACCATCACAGAGGCGCGTAGGACAGGGGCCTGTGGAGTGGCACCCGAATGGAGGACCCAGCAAGGCTGGAAGAATGCGTGATCTTACGTGGGATCCTGGAGATCCCGCGTCCAATGCTACCTACTTTTGTCTCCTAGCTGGGGGACCTGCCTGCCGGAGATATTTGAATGGGCTTAGCCGCCTGCCGCTAACATATTCCTATTCCCGCTGGCTTGGTGCGGCTGAAAAGCTGCAGCAGCGTTGATGACGCTCGGACAGGGTGGGTATTTCAACAATCCTTTGCTGCGTGCTTGCTGGCTGTTTGGCTTATGCTGTTTACAGGAACAGTTACGACGGTTCAAACAAGTGAGGTGGCTTTAGAAGCTGGACCTCCGTTGGTTACAGCATAATCTGGCTTTAGAAGCATGGCACTCGTTGATTCCATGGCTGAAAGCAGAATTTGGCCCTTTCGAAACCACGACCTGCTTGGGATATCATATACACGTACGAGTAATGCATGCTAGTATCACCATGACCGATGACAGGTCCCACAATGATCGATTGACGTCTGCGGGGCGACACCCGGATGCGACACCCGAGTTCTGCGATTAGAATCTCGCGAGTCATTCTACTATCTCTCTGCGTCCTAAGAATGAATACTCGAGATCCTTCTTTAATGCACTGAGCGGATTAGGAAATTTTCTTGGGAACAAACTTGACCGGGAATTAGTCGGCGTTCTGCAGGCATTCCAAGCAATACCAGGGATTCTTGGATTAGGATGTGATTCCAATTGGTCTGCGATGCCTGACCGTACAAGGGTACGGGGTGCCAATGAAGAGCAACACCACTTTGACCTTTGCTGCATCACAACCCCTTCACACTGCAGGAGGAGAACAAAAGCCGAAACGCACAGAGCCTAATTTCCGACACGCGTTACATGCTGAGCCTTGGACGAACTTTGACCAATCGAAGCCTCCAAGCCAATGCGCAATAATCCCTTGAATAAAATGCGTTCTGAACAGAGACCTAGCGCCTTCCAGCTCTCTCGTGTCAAGAGCTCTTTGTGGCATGCGGAGAATCCTGGTCCTCTCCCACGCCGACTAGATTTCGGCAAGATCTATCATACCATATGTGACGAGTGGATAGCGGCAGAATGGATACTGCTAGTGGTATGCATACTCTGGGTTACATGGCACTTGAATACATGAATCGTTCAAGCACACGAGCAAGGTATACGCCTCCGGTGGTGTATCTGCGGTACGTGTACTGCTCGGCTGAAGACTGGGGCATTCTGGGCTTCTGGTATCCAGTTGTACGCTGAGTGGAATAGGCGTGGCACTAGAAAGCGGTCACGTTGAAACACTTGCTTCTTCGCAGAGCCGTATTTACGTGAATGGTAGTGCAGCGGCAATATGTGGGCACTGTCAATGCTACCACCCGCGTACCATACGTCCTGTCTCAGTCCTCGCTCTTCTGCATCGCCGCTTGTTATCTCCTTGACAATGAAGCCTATTGCCGAGCTGGCGCATTTCGGTCCCGCTCCAAAGTGATGCGGCAGATAACCACAGGGTATCGTCAGGATTCCCGCCCTGGACAGGTGGACATGATGGCGTTGATCGACGGAGGAGAAGCCCCTGAGCGGCGCCAAGCTCTCGATAGCTTTACAAGTAGGTACTACAAGTACTGCTACTTGTACGCCGCTTGTTCCTAAAGACATATTGGGTGGAGGAATGGGAAAAGACACTAAAAGGAAGCACGATGTTACGGCGCTATATGCAGCTTGGCAACGCTCCCTTTCTCCATGGATCACCATATCCACAACTTTCTCAACAACTGCCGACGCACCGCGCCAAAAGAACACCTTAGACCACCTATATGCATTGTAACAACACACATGTACCTACTTATCACCAAGGTTAGGCGAACGAACTTTTAGGGAGACTGTAAAACTATCGTGTGTTGATACGAAGCTGGCTGAAGCATTCTATTTGGATCGCCTGGCTCGTCTGGATGTCAAACAAAGGCGTAAATATGCAAGACCAAAAACCGGAGGTTTCATTTCCAACCACGTGTGAACCAGTTCGCCAGTGAAGGGACAAGCACATGGGAACTATTTTTGTTTCAACCTGTGCGCTATATTTGCGCCTCTCCATCCACAAGGTCAATCTGGACGCTCGCTTCTGTTGTGGCGTTTCGAGACACACGCTTGGAAAGCATCGAGTGATGCAACTGGAGGCTTTCAAAGTCTCACGATGCGTGTTTTCTTTAGTGGGCTCACCGAAACCTCATGTTAATTGCAAGCACGAAGCTCGCATGAGGAGAGTGGACTTTGAGCGGGTTTATGACGATGATTTGCTCCTCAAGCATGCGTGTCCCACGACATGCAGTCTAGTGCGCTCCTTTTCTCTCCGCAGATGAGCGGCCGGCTCGTGCTACTTTTTACGGAGCCAATGGGGTGGGTTTCGACGGAGTCTCATCTTTTCAGCTTTCAACAGGCACCGACATTCTTGCCCCCCCTCTGCGGACCGCACTCAGGCGGATACGGAGCATAGCGAGCGGTGCATGAGAGTAGCGAAATGTATTTGTGATCGAAGCTACTGAGTGCTGGGGCATCCTTACGATGTTTATTGATCCGCACGATGCCTCTTGTTCGTCGGACTTGGGGCACAGAGTTCTCCTCGCCGCCGATGGTTTGGTCTTTTTTTTCCACTTTTGGGGCTACTCTCCCTGCATGCTTTGGGATTTATTTGCCATTTCCGGATTACTCTTTTCTCTAGACGTTTGTCTGATCAGCTGTTTTTTTTTTCCCTCTTCATCTTCAGTGCTGTTTCGCCACAGCCTATCCCTTTCCTCCGCCTCTCTTTCCATGTCATAGGTCGAGTTCAGCCAAAACCAGCCTAACAGGGTCTCCTCGTGGAAATTTCTGTAGGGAGGGGGGGAGGGGTGGCCGTTCGAAGATGTACCACGCTACTGGCCTGTACCGACAGGGTTTTGGAATCCAAACCTGGGTCTGGTACAAGTTGAGATTGGCTCACGCCCCCCCTCGTCGCTCTGTGGAGCCTGATGATGGCAGCAATGGGAATGAAAAGCTTCGATAGCCCTTCTAGCGTGCTTCTCCCGTCCTTCCTCCTTGGTCCGCCACCGACGGCTCGGTCAAGCTCGGCCAATTTCTCAAGACTTGATACTCGCTATTTGCTGCTCCGCCGTCATGAACCCACCGCATGATATCTGACGGCCCAACCAGCGCCTGGAACGGCCTGCCTCTGGGAAGAGTCTTCCCACCGGATGCACAGCTACTTGGACTAGGAGACCTGGCATTGTTAGGTGGACTACACTAGTGTTAAGAGGGGGGCTTTCTCAACAAAGAGCGTCAAAAACCAATAGGAGGGGGGAGGAAAAATAAGAACACCCCTCTCACAAAGGTCCAAAAAAAAAAATGACGAGGCGTGCCAGAAACGCGGCCGCCATACATGGTGCATGCACTACTGCCATGTACAGTAACTCGCGCCTACTGCATACCGCTGTTTATGATGTTTGACACCTTTAACCCCTTTAGGAGTAATCTCAACGAGGTGGCGCCCGTGGGCTTGTTCCGCCAGAAGAGACTAGAAACGGCGTCTCTGGGAGCACTGTGCTGTGTAAGCTTTCATGTCATTTGGAGACGATTTGGCCGTTTCTGCGTACGCCACAAAGTACGGCATCCTTCAAGCCACAAAATGTGATTGACAAGCGACCCGGAATCGGTTCGGCATTAACAGTGACATGTTGGCTGGAGACCCTGTCATAGCTCAAACGGGCCATCATGCAGATGCGGCTTGCCGTCGTCCAACGTCCAACGTCCCGTGCCTGGTGATCCCGCAGCATCTGCATCGGCCATCACAATGAGGCTGCCAAGACTAGGGAAACAGGTATGATGTGTGATTCTATCACTTGTAGCATACAGCTCTGACAGGGGTAGGCAGGATGAAGAATGGAGACATGTATGCGACCTTTGAGCTGGCGAATTCAGCCTCCACTGTGGTGAACTCAGCAATGTATGGTGCAAGTGAGCATGGTATTTTACATATGCCACTGCCACTATACCGTCACGAAGCATTGGGATCTCAAATGGCATCTTGGCTCAAACGACTTGGTTTACAACGTTGTTGAACCTCTGTTTGGCACAGCACAACGACAGCAACGCACAGGCTAGCAAATGGCAGCTGAAACGATCCCACGTACGCCCCCCTTTCCCCAGGTTGTTTCGAGGCGATAGTGCGGCTATCCCTTTCAAGATGCTGGACATCTATAACAGGCTATGATACACAAGTGTCGACGTAAACACCATCGGGTTGTTTATATGATAAGCACAGCTTTAGCCGCAAAGGGGGGTCCTTGTCCTTACCGCTGCCGCGCGCGCCCGCCATAATCCCCGAAACAAGCTTGGATACCCCAGAAAAAAGGACAGGCAACTACCGCCTCTGTTTCCAGGGCGTATATGTTCGAGCTGAAGTAGACTGGCCGCAGTGAGGCCGATGAGAAGGGGGTTTCTGTTGGGGAAGAAAAGAGGTAGACGAAGCTCCAGCAAAGACTTGAGGCCGGAGCAGCCGTGCGGTTAGCATGAAAGTGACATTTCCGCTTATTGCGAAGAAGAGGGAACAAACAAGACGAGGAAGGGGGGAAAGGGCCTATAAACCCTTGTTCATCGCGCTTGAATGAATATCGACATAACAGCGTTGCTAGCGCTGGCTGCAAAGGTTGGTGATCATCCCCTTTTCTTCTTCATCGTGCGCCGTCTAGCGCCATGATTTTTCTCCTAGCTTCTTGACTGGTGAGTCTACTCTGTTTTCTATTTATACCTGCAATTACTCCGAGTGCAAGATAAGACAGGCTCCTGGTCGTGCAAAGTACATACCCCATACAAAGTACAAGTTGCTCTAGTGTCTCGTACGGGGCACGCCGTGATGACGGTTGATGCATGGCCCCATCGCCCTTGGGTCGATCCAGAACACCCTTTTCCTTCTTTTTTCTACGATCATGTACAGAAGCAGCATCTCGTGTGTCTCGGCAATTATGTCCCGAAGATGCTTATTCCCACTGCCTCTCAACTGTCTCCCTCTCTTTCTCTCTTTGGTGTACAGTAGTACACAGGAATACTCCGTAGATAAGGCAGAAGTCCACTTATTTTGGGGGTCATCTAGACCGCATCTCGTGCACTCCACCTGCGAGTAGTACTACCAGTATGCTAACTCACGTAGCAGATACTTGCTTTTCAACCCGCCACGCGTATAACGAGGCTTGGCCTTATTTATAGCCCCATGCTCGTACCAAGGCTGGACAGCGCTATAAGCTCTACGTTCTCACAGGCGGGCGTCGTTCAACACCAGAGGGAGCGGGCGCCACTCGATGAGAGCCAAGAAAATTGAATCGAAACTGGGAAAATGAAGCCAGGTATGGATGACAGTGCCTATCCTTGGACTGCTGAAATTGTCTGTATCCATACTCCAAGTCTCAATATTCTCTCATCTACGGAGCCACACGCCCCCCTCTCCTCCTCCTCTCTCAAACTTGCCCCTCTTGGCTCCTGTTTTTCTGCCCCCTCTTCGTGAAACTCCACTCTCCTCTGAACTTGTACCAATATACTGATGTACCTGTCTTTTAATTCTACTTGATTGCAAAATTTTCTGACTTGTATTCAATGGAAGGAATGCCAAGAATTGACCAATTTGTCTACAAGGATCTACCAATGGCCCATGAATCCTAGGTCGTCAAATAGTTCACCGTGAGGCTGAAAAGAGCTGAAAGAAAAGTCTCCATAGTGTCCATCAAACCCAACCACTCCTTAATTCCTCTAACAGATAGCTTCCCTCGCCGCATCATCTAGGCCCAGACACTAAAAGTCAGATCTTCTCCGCCATCGCCCAACTACTGCTGGTGCTAGGAGATCATCTACTTTCAGGCTGAATGCATCCCCCATGTGGTTTGGAGAGTTTAATATTAAGCGTCCGCTTCCCGACGATATGCACCACTGTCCCAATAGAAAACATGCGCGTTTGTTGGTAGTAGATCTAGGGGTTTTACAAGAGTACAGTGGGTGTATATATGCGGTGAGCGCATAATGCATGCAGATGGATTAGGAATGGCATCACACTCCTTACAAGTATTGCCTATTCCTGTCTTTCATTCTCAGCTACATGTACTAGCAAATTACCCGTGTTAGCTCAGATAGTTCTGCATAGATACAGTATAGAGCAGCCGCAATCTTCAACAAAAAAAAGCTACTAGTTGCACGGGCGTTGCTCTAGTTTGTAGCAGCTAGTCGCAGGATCCAATAATGCCACGCGCAGAATTAGGCAGGCAGTCGAAGCCAAGAAAGAGAAGGAGATGAGATCGAATAGTCGCAGTTTTAGTAGCCCTCGCTAAAATAAAGCCGGTCCAAGAGCAACAGCACGCTTGTTAGCGGCTCAAAACACCCCTATCGCGTTGCTACTCTGGTGTCTTGTTTTCCTAGAAGTCCTATCCTTGTTAGATTGTCGAAACCTACTTGCCTGTCTGGAATTGGCGTGTTGAGAAATGAGTTTAAGCCTTGTTGTAGAGGACTCTTTCTCTCTTCTACAAGTATGTCTCTCTCACCATTACCATCTCAGAGAGTCAAAATGGTGGCACCATGCTGCGAGACTAAGCCATAAGTCGACCAGGAAATGCAAGGGGTGACAGTATTGTAAGCGAGTAAAACTAGTAGAAGCTGGGCGTCGTGAATATCTGGGCGCTGGAGGTTTTCTCACCTTTCCCGTTTTGTACTTGGCGATTACCTATCAAATGTCCAGATATCCGTTCACCATGCAAGTCATCACTATATCAATAGTTCATAGTACTAGGCACACAGATACAAGAGAGACACAAGTTGATGACAAAACATGAAGTGAAATTCACATGCTATAATAATCCCAAACACTATCTAATTTCATAACCTCATGGTTCCTCTATCGGAAGTTTATATATCCCATAACGCAGCTCTAAAAGATGATGATAAGCCAAACAGTAACAACAGAAAGAAGACCCAGTCGACTTCATAAAACCGTTTGCCAAAAAAACCAGTAAAGGAAGAAAAGAAAGGAGGACAAGAAAACAAGTATCCATCTATCCGCCCAGCCCATCAGCAAGCCCAATTGACCCCTTCATAATATGTCCCCGAGAGTGTCTTTTTTTGTAAATAAAAGAATATGAAAATAATCATCATCTTTCCAGCTTTAGCCCGCTGCTGAACCCCATGTACCCCGCTGATGCATCGTGATGTGTCCGTCCGGTTGTGTGTGCATGCGCCAAGTATCGATATAATATACAAGCCCAAAACGCCAATGAATGCCATAGTTGTACGGGTGTAGGCCTCCGTTATCTTAGGAAAGCCCTGAAACACCCTTCTGTAAGTCGTAGAACAGGTCTCGCCACTATATTCCCGTATTTCTCTTTATCCGCCGTAAGAGACCAGTCGCTTCAAAGCTTCCCCAAAGGTTTTCATCCCTACTCAACGAGCTGCACCAGCACGTCCAGCCAACCTTGCAACTTCTTTCCATCCACCACGCTCTTTTCCTCATTGATGCCACGTACACAGCCCAGCTCCACTCGGCCCTCTGGCAACTTGCTTTCACGATTAGCCGATTGGCTAGTGAACATTCAAGGTGGCACGGCAGTAAGCATGCAGAGGACTGTGGCGATATACGGCGTTGCAAGCATCGTATTCGTCGATTTATATTGCCTTTCGGAGATTGTCGTGGCCAAAAATGAGTCGTTCGGGGATGTCCGGATGAAGGTGGAGGAAGACTTTTTTGAAATGGTTGGACGGCCTTCTAGGCAGTCGTCGTGCAGTGAAAACGAGTGGAAACAGTGGCGATGGTGTGATGCGCGGCTCTCGGTGTCGTCTGTCGTCTAATACAATGAATACGGGTTGTTCCACTGACTTCGCTGCTGCAGCGGTGTGTGAGGCGCCGCGCTGTGTGCAGGATGAGCTGGCGGTTGGCTTTGATGAGCGTATGAGTGCAGCGGTGGTGGTGGTGGCGGCGCCTGCTGCGACTGCGGCTGGTGTTGCGGTTGGTGTTGCGGGTGTGGCTGAGAATGCGGGTGCTGGTGCTGGTGTTGCTGCTGCATATAAGTCGGCGGTAGACTGTGCATGGCTGGTGTGCTGAGTCTGAGTCCACCTGGCAGAGAGAGGCCATGTTAGTTGCTGCCAATGTCCCCATATGAGGAATAAAAGTATACTTACTGTTGTGATCAATCTCATCGTAGTCTTGCTTAATCTCCTTGAGGGAAGAGGGCATCATGGACGTAGGGACGCTTGTTGGGATGTATCCCACATTGTATTCGTCTCCATGGGCAGGTGATGAGGGGCTGGGAATGTTGCCAAGGACTGGGTTAGGAGGCACAGATGATGGCCATTGCTCGCTGGCTGCGCTGGTGATGTGTCCATAGGATTGCTGTGCATAGTCGGGGATCTGGTGAAAGTCGCCAGACGGCAGAGGCGATACCCTGGGGCTTGGCACAGCGCCGCTGCTGGAGCTGAGATCGCCATCATAGACTGATGGGCTTGGAGTTAGTTGTCCGAAGAGAAGGTCACGAGCGTTGTTGATGATGGTACTTGGCGTACCTGCGGCATTCGAGGAATAGGACGATTCCGTGGCGGTGTAGCCCAAGTGTTCCCGGAGTCTGGTAATCTCCTCCTCGAGGATCTTATTCCGGCGGAGGAGCTCCTGTACTTTTCTGTCGCGGCTCTGGACTCCTTTGAGCTCGGCCAATTCACGCTCCAGACGCTCAATGTGCTCCTTGGTCCTGGCCCGGATAGCTCTTTGGGCCTCACGATCGTTGGCCCTCTTGCGAGCCAGCTGAGCTGGAGTCAGAGTCGAGACGCTTCGAGTGCCTAAACATGACCAATTAGCTAACTAGTTCTTGACATGATTCGAGGCAATGTCCAAGAGGGGTAAAATGATGAAATGGAATGACAATGATCAACGCCGGGTAGCTGAATAGTATTGCTTGCGGGGGTGGTGTTGTCATATGAGATGCGAAGAAAGTGAGATGAGACTTACCCTTCCGCTTGGACGGTTTAGAAGGCTCTCCGGATGATGATCGCGGCATGTCGTATTGTATTCTGTATATGAGGGACATGCAAACTATAGTTACAATCGAATCGTAGGTCGAATTGAAGGTGGGCGGTTGCGGCGAGAGTCAAGAGCCGCAACGCGATTGAGTGGGGGAGCTATCGCAAAAAGTTGAAGAATTGTCTTTTTTTTCAGTCGAAATTCGCGTTACGTAAAGAGATGGATCGCTTTGTTCTTGTTGTATCGACGTCAACAGGGTAAATTCGAGAATCCGGTTCGAGCTTGTTGAAATCGAACACGGATATTGCTTCGTCACGAGAGCGAAGCAATGGCAATACGAAAATATGTGGTAGCAAGAACGCTGGCAACAGCGCCTGTGAAGAGAGAACTATGAGACTCTTGAACAGGTTCAGATAGCAGGCAAGCGGCCAGCAGATGGGAATCCGCGAGTCGAGTCTGAAAGATGAAAGATGTGAAACTTGATTTTCCAAGTGGGACAGAAAAAAAAAAGGACCAGAATATGATGCCGTCAGGTACCATATTATAATAATATGCTGCAATTGCCTTCGAGGCAGTCCCATCCACCCATGAGCACGGATCCACCGCAGTCTTCTAGTGAGTGCTTGTACCTCTGAAGGGACCAGATACTTTGAGGGTGGGGAAGGGGGTGTTGATAGAAGGAGTACTTCCATCGAGGCCAGCAGGGGGGTCGGGCGTGAGTCTAGACAAGCAGACCATCGAGCGGACGACCGGACTTCCTCAGGCTTGCAGCCAGAAGTGTGCGTGCTCTGTGGTGTGGCGTCTGCTAATAGTCGCAGCACTGGCATAGGCGTCGCAGCAAAGCGGATAAGGTGAAGTGAGCGTACCGAGCTGGTATCGGTACGGCCAGGGCCTACGCGGGGAGAGGCCCTGGCTGCCAATCAAGGCCGCGTCTGAGGTTGCTGGTACTTGGACGAGAGACAGGCGAGAGGGAGCCTGGCAGCGTCTGCCCCTCGGACCGCGCTGCCTTAGTGTCCAAGCCGAAGAAATGCATGCATGAAGTACCAGCATGTACTCCAGGATATAGTGCCTCAGCTGGGGGCGCAAGCCAAGCAGCAAGCAGACAGGCAACTAAAGGCGAAACAAGCTGCTGTGCGGCGGCGGCGGCGGCGGCGGCGGCGAGACAGCAAGCATGAGGCTCGCTCCAGAGGCCAAAGAGGCCCCAAGAGGCCATCAACCAAGTCGCCAGTCAACGTGCGAATGGCAAGCCTACTAAGGTGGCCGTTTCGCCGCCTGGAGTCGTGAGCAGCTCCTCGTTCGTTGCAAGGGATGGAGGCGGAGCCGATCTGGCTGCGACGCTGCTGAAGTACAAGTAGCGTCTCGTGCATCTGCGTCGATTCGACATGTTGTTTGATGGAGCTCAGCAGCCCGTCTCGCTCGCGCCCGTCGCCGTGTCTGACAGCGGAAGTCGCCTGCTAGGCTGTCGATACAAGCAAGGCATGGTCCGACCCCGTGGAAGCGCTGGGCTTGCATGCTATTCTGGTGCTCGTAGTGCCGACATGGCGGCAGTGCGGCGTCTGGACGCACAGTATTCCGCAGACGGACTGGATCGCGATCTAGGCTGGCTAGTCCACTGGGCCCCTGCCATGTACGGTACCTCGATATACGGCCAGACGGCGTAGGTCTGTTTGGACGACGCTCGTCGAGGCATAGCGCCAAAGGCGTGTTGATGGGAGATGGAGAATGGCATGGCCATACAGTACCGTACAGTTGAGCGACGGCTATCCACCTGCTGCATGTTAGTGCCAGAAGACAAAATCTCGCCCACTTGCTGGATGTGCGTACAGTTCTGGCATGTACAAGTAGAGTTCTTGTCGACAACGGCCCCCGGTCTGTCTGCTGAGCGATACGAAGAGTTGAGGGGCGCAGTGCAGAAAAGAGAGACAGCAGATGTCTCTGCTGCTTTGCACTGCATGAACCCCATTAAGCTGGATCTCTGCTCCTCTTATTGCCTTGGCAAGCTGGTGATTTCTCTCTTCTCTCCGTCTCTTTCTTCTTTCTTCTTTCTGTCTTCCTCTCCTCTCTCGCCTTCCCATCTCTCCCACGCTTCTTGCTCTGGCTCGTCCTCGTCCCAGCCCAGCCCTCCTTTTGCGAATTCGTGCGGGCTTCAGCGGCAGACCTGCGGCCAGGGACTTGCTTGCTTGCGGTGGATCATCTCCGGTCGGCGTACAGTATATGGCATCCTGTCCTGACCATTGGCCGTTGCAGCAGCTGCAGCTAAACAGGCCTTGGGGTGCGCCTCTTCTTGCTGCTGCTGAACAAATTGGCGCCTGCGGCTGGCGCCCCCATTTTTGGTAGTGGTGTAGGACTATTTCGACGCGCTGGCTGACTTGACCGCCGTCCATTGCAGATGGAAAAAGGCTCTAGCCGTGGACTAGACCGGGATGATGGTGGAAGTTTGGAGTTGGGCCATCGCGATTGACGGCTACAGGTCGAGGTACATGATAACATGCATTTCTAGCTGCAGCCCTTAGCGCCGCATGGATTGGCAGATACATGTAAAGCTGCAGCCCAAATGCCTGACCGCCTCGCGACAGTTGCAATCGAGTAACAATATGAGAAACGCGAGCACGCAGGTATCGAGTACCTTTGATTAATTTACAGGATACCGAATACTCAATATTGCGGTGAAGGGGTTGCGTAGGGCTGCTGCAGAGACATATCACCATGGTGGTCGCCAGAGTACTTGGAGGTACCGATAGCACGCAACGCTGTCAACTGCAGGTGGCTTTATGCCCTATTGGTGCCACTGCCAGCGAGATTAGATTCCTCAGCAGTTGCTAGAAGCACTGAAAGCACAACTTCCTTCCACTATCTCCCACTAACCGCAATGCTACCGTGGTGCTAGGCCCAGCCAGCACTACATTACCTCGGTATTTGATGCTATTAGCTGCCGCCACCAGAAATCAAGGCTGCTAAAGGAAAACTGGATAGAAAGACAAATTAAAGTAAGGCGAAATAAAAATTCAAAAATCATAGCATTTTGAGCTGGAGCAAGAAAATACCCAAAGCATCATTTGGCGAGAACGAGAACGATGGAGTAATTGGGAGGTATTGATGTAATCGGATAAGATTAGTCAGTCCGGAGCCCTGAAGGGCTGAGTGCATGCACTATAGCAGAGACTCCAGCAAGGCAGCACTATTCTGCCTCCAACATCGTTAGCAACACCTCAGCAAACATCACATCATCTCCATCTTCCATCTCCATTTTCCACTTGCAGCATCGTGCATTTGCATTTCGCCACTGCTTCTAATCCTACGCTCTGTCAGCGGTTGTACCTGCAACTCCAAACGGTACTTGCAACTCTCCAAAGCACATCGTGTGCGCCTAGTTTCCGCCGTCATCCGGCACCATGTCCAGATTCCAAAAGCACTCGTTCACGCCCCTTCCGAAAAGATGCTGTTACTACGCTCCCAAATCGTCGATAACAGTCAAGATCTCAAGTTTGTTTCTCAACGGCCAGAGTAGATGTGGTCTAGCGCCTTGCTATCCCTCCTAGCACAGCCGGCACGGCCGCAAATCCCGGCATCCGGCTCACAACAAGAGTGGGCGGCAGACGTTTGGAAGCTTCGAATTGTTCCAGAAAGCGGATATGTCATCAGCAAAGCAACCAGAACACAGCACACAGCCGATCTTTCACCGAGGGCCCGAGCATTGCCAGCGCTGGTGATGCCGCTGAGCCTCTGACAGACAGGGCTCCGAAGAATTAGGTTGGGTGGCACCAGACTCGAGCATGGTGAAGATGTCACGCACACCCCTCAGAAACCTCGTGCCGTCATCAGAGGCGCTGCTTCTAACCTGTGTTTGACCTAGGGCTTTACTCTAGGCCACAGAGCCAAAAAGCGAACACTGGCCTCCTCATTCTACACAGGAGTTTGCGGTCCGTCGATTTGGATGAGTGCCTCATTGGGCTATTTCTTCCTTTCCCAATATTCCTGAGCGACTAGTGCGTGCTGCAGATAAAAGAGGCTGCATGCTAGACTACCGCGCGGCGCGTGGCAATTTCTCAAGCAAACGACGCCAACCCCCAATGGCGGAGACCGTTTTTTGTCGGTGCGAAAATCCGATGGACAGTGACAGCGAAAAGGATTGTTCCGAACTTTGCGGCTGGTGCGGCATGCGATCCCGATTACCGCAACCCACGATCATAAGGGCTTACCAATCTTTGGTCCGCTGGGCCGTTCGATTGCCGTGGCTATAGCGGAAACCTTCTAATATGCATTACCTACAACGAAAGATGTGTGTGTAGCTCGTTTTGTACAGCAACGTCATTTAGAAGAGCGAGGGCAGCCACGGAATGTCAAGGGAAAAAAGACGAAGCCAGCCACCATGCCCTGTCGCTTCTCGCACGGCCGACCGCCGGCAACAGTATACGGCAGTTCCCGCTATTTCCATTTGACACCCCATATCGATAACTTTGGGCTCCAATCCACCAAGCCAGCAGCCCGCACTGCTTGGAGGAGGCTGTCTCAGAGTGCTTGCTAACGCCGTTCATTGTCTGCCAGACGTCCACTTGGAGCCCCTGGCATCTGCAACATGACTATTGCAATCAAAGACTGGCGGATCGATTGGTTGACTGACCGTCATGGGGCTTGCTCAAGACACTTACAGTACGGAGAACCTGCAAGACGCATCCCCATCAGTGTTTCCGTGAAGCATCTTGCAAAGTCTTCAAACCCCCCATCTATCCCCCACGAGATTCTGTTTGCCCAAACATGACCATTGGGTTGCCCTCTGCATCAAAAGGGGAAAAAGATACCAACAGAATTCGCCTGCTCGACACGCTCGCTTATTAACTGCATCTCCGCTTTCCAACTAGTAGCAAGGTGCTTGGCTGGTGAAATGCTGCTTCATCGTCATTACAGCCATTTAGCGTGCAGCTTATCACAACTCAGCTTCAGCTCCTGGTCCTTGGGCTCATTACGGAGAGTGGTACCTACCACAAGCGCTACAAGCAGTAGAAGACAGCTAGAAGCATGGAAGCACAGGGGTTCCCCTGGTGAGTGCGCGGGCCTCTTACTGGCTGCCGCTCCTTTGGTTCAAACGAGTTTTTCTGGAGCACTCGTCCGTCTGTGGTTTTTCTTCATCGGACGCACGCTCCGCCGGCTAGACAGACTGTTCCTGGCAAACGCTCGGTCTCAGCAAGAGCATGGAGCATGCAGCCCAAAGAGCGGAGACGCAATGCCAGAGAGTGATCAGGGTGTGTACGGAGTGCCGGCGTTTGCTGCCGCGTATACTTGGTGTAGATGACGGCCGAGTTACCTAGTTTGCTGACAGAAGTGACAGAAGCAGTATACGCTGAGTGTTCCTCGTGTCTTCTAGCAGGGTCTAGTGTAACGCCAGACACGCTCACATCACAACCTGTCAAGCCACTTAGCGCACAGGGCATTGAGGCGGTACAGTGTCTTCTCACAAGTGCAAAACGGCACCGTGCTGCATCCCGAACTGGAGATTGCTCGGTGGTTTGAACGGAAAGCTGAGCAGCGACCCGGTAGATCATTTCGCGCTACTCTTGCACTACCGGAGCGCCGGCTCCTGGATAAAACGGAAAGCTACCTAGTTTCTCTTTTGCCTATTGCACAATCACCGGTCCGTAATTAGCAACTGGTCGACATCCACCCACCGCATGGTTTTTGGAGAGCAGTAGCCGCCGGGTACCTAGAAGATTAGGGGCAGAATACTCGCCTAGGCAAGCGAGCCCGGAGACACATGCAGAGTTGCCCGTTTACAGTGACAAGACAATCGTCTTTGTAATTGAGCTTTGGTAAGATTTCCCTTTTCAGTCTTTGTTGCTGCGCATCAAAGACTCTATACTAAGCTAGATTTTGGTGTCAGCAGCAACGTCAACAACAGATGTCATCATTAGGCGCGGCGCTCCCGAATGGGCAGTATGAGATGCTTCCATGCTTTTTTTGGTGTACTACCGCCTACTACCAGCCGCACTTTGTTGCCCTGCAAACTGACGCCAGGAATGGAATCTAATTACTAGAACAAACAACCATTGCACGCATGACAAGCATATTTAGAGGCACTACTGTACTATGACGGGCGAAGTCGGACAAGAGGAACAATTTCGAGATAGAAAAAGTGCACTGGAGGGCCTTGGGTGGCAAAATCTACCAAAAAAATTGCTCGCCGGAGATCTGTGGTAGCGTCGTTTAGCTTCATGTCACAGCAGTTGCCAGACGAAGTCTTGTTACAAGGCTCAAGGTGTTTTTGAGACTCAACTCCACACCGTTCGAAATTTTTGAACAGCCCTCCTAACATTGGAACGGGATGCCTGTGTCCAATTTGCGCTTTGTTCGCCGTCCATATTGGCTACTTGAAAAGTATGCTGACAAGAAGAAACCGTGCGTCCGACGGTATTATGCCTAACCATTAGAGTTGCGGCACTATAGCCAGGGCCAACGCTCTGGCAAGCAACATTCCAGGTGTACGGAGTTTTACTTGTAGACCATGCAGCCTGGGAATATGTGCCCCCCTGCATTAATCCCGGAACATGGCGAGTCCGGAAAGGGATCTATCACTTGTTTGTCCGGCAGCATCCTGCAGGCTGGCAGCTATGCTTACATCACAACGACCAATAAAGGCGTTTACACGCAGTGAGGCACTTGGGGGTGTAAGTTGTGCCACCACTACGTTGTATGCCAGTATACTTACAACTTTTACGCAACAACGTTGGAGTAAAACTACTGACTGCCTGCATGGCAAGCAGGGGTTGAGAAAAAAGAGGTTGCATACTACGGTATCACTACCTACACTGGGACCGCTCAAGTGCGTGCGTTTCTGTTACCAAGGCTCAGCAAATAACACACCGAAGCTGAAAAATCGTTAGCCCCCTTGGCAGGAACAAGCAACCAGCGGGAAATTTTTTTTTCGCCTCCTTTTTTTTCTTCTTTGTCAGGTTTGAAGGATGCTTTTGGAGGTGGACAAGCTGTGACGATGGTTTGGCCACAGCTTGGACATGGAGTCGACACCCTCATTTAGTAGGGCGAGACTCGACAAGTGATGTTTGGAGCTGAGAGCGATTATTTGTTTCAAATTTCCATCTGCCCGAACTGAGACATTTGCTCATACTATTTTTAACGAAACAGGAGCCCGGTTCAGCCAGAGACACTCACACACTCACATGAATTCGCCTTCTCGCTACTAGTAATACAAGCATGTACGGTACCAGCATACAGACATCATTGTACATCACCAACGTCCCTTTACGCGCACATTCTCGGACAAACAGGCCGAAGACCTCAATCGTCATTTATTTGAACACCGGGTGGCAGTATCCATCTTTTCTAGGCATCTACATTTCCATCTCTTTTCATGCATGGCACACGGGCTGGGCTGCATGCCACGGAGCAGACCCTATTAGACGCGATGCAGTCGATGACTCGTATAGTCTGTGATATGTGTGTGTGAGTGTAAGTGGGTGACTTGTTTTTCCTCTCTCTTTTCTCCAGCCCCCTAGTACATAAATATGCATTGTCACTGCCGTCCAGAAGGCGTCCATGCGACCATCGTTACCGCAAAGGGGCCAAGCAGGAAAATCCTTCCAAGATTCCATGCCTCTGTTGCGAGACATCGCCAGATGCCACTACCAAGTATCTATCTACATGCTTAGACCACACAATTTACACGGACCCGCATGGCGGCCGCTACCCTCCCCTACCGCCTCGCCTTACCTCCGCCGCTGGGGATCCCTCTGAGGAAAACGGAATGCCTCGCCGCCTTTCAGTGGCCCAGGGTGCTGGAGCTGGAGGAGTGGGAGGAAACCAACAGTGAGGCTGCCGCTCCCTTTTGGGGGGTTCAGACCGCCGGCTATCCATCCACATCCCGGATATCCAAGTCTTCTCTTGTTCTTCTTTTTGTTCCTTACAGTCCTGGCCCTTGTTTCTTTTCCATTACTCAAAGTTGACTTCATTTCCGTGGCTTGCAACTATAAGGCACCCTGTCCTGGCTAATACGAACCAATATAGTCGGGCAACTAACCTTCTTTTTCCTTCAGCTCAATTGCTTCCATCTCGCTTCCATTGCACCAACTTTTGATTCTTCGTTTCTCTTCCGGTTCCGGTTCCGGTAACCCTACCCAAAACACGGCAGCCTCCCCCTTCTCTCTTCCAATCAACGTTGCCCCCAGCCCAGCCCAATTTCTTCTCTTGGGGCATTACTCAAAAATCATGCCCGCATATTGCCCTTTTTTTCCTCCAAGGGTCTGCCCCCCCGGCTGCTGCCCCTCCAGCCAAGCAAGCCCCCGAATAGAGTGCGGCTGGGTTTCTTGTCTAGAAGGGTCGAAGAAGTCGATCTATCGGATTTTTGTGTCGTCACCAGCTGCTGGGCGGGAAGAGATTCGGATCTGCACAGGCCACTTTTTATGTCTCTCTCGTCTCTGCGTGCCCGCCCATCAACGGCCCCCTCACTCCCTCTCCAATTCTCCTGCTAGTTGGTTAGTTGGGGGTCAGTTTATATTCCCAAATCGCATTTCGTAATGCCAGCATCCTTGTTGGAGGTGATCTGCTTGCTCACTTTTCACATGCATTTTTATGAATATCTTGATGGACCTATCCATCTTTTTCTCTGACGCAATTCGCTTGTAACGTAGAGTGTATTTGTCAAGTACAGATAGCATTTGTATTGTACTTACACGGCGCTCCGTTCTGGCCCTTGCAGCGTTTCACACCTCCGGAGTCGATCTCTAGACGGCCATTGGATGGTGTTCTATGTAGTGTTTCTTTGTTTCGAACCTGTGCAGCGGCATCTCTCCCCCGCAGCGTGTGAGCTCAATCGATACGCCCGGAACAGTCAAGGATCATCGGCACTTCGTGCCGTTGTTCCAGTGAAATAAGAAACTGCTCTGGTGCGCTGGTTGGATGCGTGTATGGCAGGTACATACATGTTGGTAGGTACATACGGGAGAGGGGCGTGTCATAAGGATGCGCGCCAGATTCAGCCCATTGTCTGATCTTATGTTAGGTTTGATCGTCAGGGTGTTTTTATACGTAATTTGGAATATCAAGTTTGAGAAGATCCAATCCATGCCTTTTGCCGTAGAATTTGCTCAAAAGAAGATACTCGTAGAATGAGTAGCATGGTTATACTTGCGGCGGCGGTGGTGGTGTAGATTGAATTTACAAATCTATCTAGATTTACGTTATCCTCTAGATCTCGCTGTTCAGCTGTAAATCATTCAAACGCGTATTCCTTCACAACGTCTACATCTATGGGTATTTCCATCTCAGATTCTATGCGTCATGATTCATGACATGCTTCGCTCATGATTCGTTACCTCCATTAGGCACCTGTTCCGGCTCTGTCTGGGGAGCCTTTGCTTTGGCTTCTGCCCTAACCTTGGCCTGCACCTCGGACGAAATCTCAGGGTTCTCGTCCTTGACGGCCTCTACGAGTTCCTCCATCCCACCTACGGTCGTCGGTCCGCTCATGCCCTTTGGCGGAAGAGCCCATTTGGGCAGCGGGCTTGTGTACGCCCAACTGCCGTCGGCATCCTCGTAGCGGAGACTGTGAAGCCAGAGGGACAGCTCGTGGCTGCCGGGGTCTGAGTAGAGCGGCGTTGCACATATATCGCACAGCTCGCCCGTCATCTTCTCTGCCCGCTGCTTCTCATATCTGTCCACCATTTCGTCGTAGTAGACGACGGCTTCGGCCACTTCTTCCTTTCCCATGCGATTGAGGCGGCTGATAACGTCCTCATCGGTGTTTTGCGAGCCGTCGGCGTCTGCCTGCCCAAGATTGAACCCCCATACACGCTGGTTGGCGTAGATTGGGTCGTTCTGGATTGGGTGGCCCAGGTACTGCAGGTGTACTCGCAGCTGGTGTGTCCTGCCTGTCACTGGCAGACATCTTACGATGGAGTACCCCTTTTTGTTGAGCCAGGGCTTACTCCTCTCATCATCAAGTATCTCCTTGTCCGCCGGTGTGAGTGGCTTTCCGTCTTCCGCTAAGACAGCCGGCTCCTCTGCATCCCCATCGCGCGGTGGGTAGTATGCAAGGCGCTTGAAGACCGTTCTGGCGGACTTACCATTGGCACGCACACGGTTAAGGCCTAGTTTCGGGGATATCTGGAGGATGGGCTGGTCACAAACGACTTCGCCGTCCGGGAAGTGGCCAACGACTCGCGCAAGATACTCCTTTCTGACGGTACGCCCCCTGATTTTCATGGCCATTGCTTCGGCGGACTTGACGCTCTTGGCTATGAACATGATGCCACTAGTGAGGCGATCCAATCGGTTGCACGGGTGTGGCAGGAAGTCTCTGCCCCTCTCCGCGACCATGATTTCGATGACCGAGTTGAAGTTGTATCGGCCGGCAGGGTGCACAGGCACGCCCGAGGGCTTGTTGATGACAATGATATCGTCATCCTCGTGGATGATTCCTATAGGCTCAGCCGTCACGGGGGGCTCGTGCCTGTGCAGCGTGTGCGAGATCATGTCGCCGTTGCGCACAATGTAGTCTGGACCAACGACTCGGCCGTTGACGTAGATGTCGCCCCTGACCATGGAGTTGCGGTAGTACTCGACCGGCCGATCTCGGAATTCGGACTCGAAGATGTCGATTAGCGAACGGCCGCGCCATCGCTCCTTGCAGTACGTGTTGTACGTAAAGTGGTAGGGCTTCACGCGGCGGAGGTCGTCTTCGAAGACGTAGGGCCGTGGCCAAATGTCGCCGGCGGGGGTGATGAGAACGCCATTGTCGTCGGCGAGGGCAGACCGAACCCTGGGATTCGGCTTCTTCTGCTTGTTCTTTTTGGGCTTGTTGCCGCTCTCCGTCCACGGCCTGCTTCCGACCGCTGTCGCATCCTGTTTCTTTTCGCCTGTCGCCGTTGTCTCGCTGAGGATTGCTGGAGCCACCGCCGCGGCTGGCTGCTCAGGCTGCGCTGAGTCTGCTGATACTGCTGCTGCTGCCGCTGCTGCTGCTGAGGCCGCTGCGGGTGCTGCGGCTCTGGTGGCGAGGGCGCCAGAATCGGTTGTCATGGCGAGGGCTCCGGTTCGTGCGAGCGTGCGTATGGTTCTCGCACAGGCTCGTAGGAGCATCAGCAGACAAACAGGCTGCGGATGGGCTCTTCGATTGGAGCGACAGATTCGCAATTCTAGACTCCGACCGCACACCCCCGTGGAAGCGATTGATGGCGCGGTGCGGACTTCTCCGTCCAGGCTCAGAGTTTTCAACGTCGTGTCGTCTGCGCGGTGACGTATCGCTGCAGTAGAACGAGAACGAGGGGCACGCAGAAAAGAAATTAGGCGGTCAGAGATGGCAGAACTGCTAACAGATCTTCGCTGACGGGGAATCGTGGCTCCGATCCGGGATGGCCGGTCGCCGGTACTGCTCGCCGGATTCTCCAGCTTACTGTGATTACTATATCGGGACCTACCCTGGACCGGCCTACAGAACCTCGGCTTTTGGCGTAGCCGACGACTGGCCGCTCCATTCCTGCGGCATCTCCCAACTGGCAGACGTTCAGACTTTGTAACTCGTCTGCAGTCTTGCCCAAAGCCTGTTCTTCCGTTTCCGCTTAACCACCATTTGTTCCGTCCTTACCTCGCTTATGCATCTCCTAGCCCGCTGCTAGAGACTGGAGACGCGTGCAACGATGAGCCACGCCACTCTCAAGACACGCCGCCGCCAGGATTACCCGTACCTGCTGGAGTACAGGACGAGATGGTGAGTTTTTGCTTCTTCCACGCCTCCTCCACTTTGGTCTCGATGGGTCTCCTTTCCCTTGGATTTGTGACTATCACAAAATGATGACTATATGTCCTTGAGACCAAGGAGATGGAAAGTTATTGGACGAGGAAGATCCCGTACGATATAAGAGGCAATGTTGATGATGTCTTTCCATTGCCACAGGAACGACAATGACATGTACGATCATATGAACAACTCGGTGTACAACTTCCTGTAAGACTTACTCGTGTGCATTCGTTTCCTATCCCATCTGGGCAACGTCGAAACATCGATGGGGGCGCTACAGCAGCTTTGCTTCTTATCCGTTCTGCACACTCCCTGTGACCTGACTCGAGACAAGAGCTACTCTCAACTAAACCACACCGTGGGGATCGTATAAGCTTTGCTAATTTTGTTGCTTCGTTTGATCTGCGGCACTCTAGATTCGACTCCGCGGTGAACAGTTATCTTGTCGAAAAGTGTGGCATCCACCCCCCTTCATCCCCTCAGTACGGCCTGGCAGTCCATTCCCATACAGACTTTCTGGCGTCCATTGCCTACCCAGCCGTGGCGGAGGTGGGAGTGCGTGTGACGAAGCTGGGCAAGTCCAGCGTCGCGTACGAAGTGGCCCTGTTTGAGAGGGGAAGTGATCAAGTCAAAGCTGTGGGAGGATTCGTGCATGTGTTTGTTGAGAGATCCACCGGCAGGCCCCCCAAGGATGGGATGAATGCCCAGTTGAGAGAGGCACTAGACAGGATCAACCTGGGGCCTGTTGTTCCTACCAAGGAGACTAGCAAGCTATGAGCTGTCACATAGTTGTCTTCTGTTCACGGTAACTGCTCACAACACCCTTTGTTGATCCACCTCCATAGAGATAGAAATTAGGTGTTGCTTTGTATATATGGGTTCGCAATTATATAGGTACATATCGATATTAGCGTCATTGCCTATTTTCTTACATTACAGCAACTCATACTTTTGTGTCGATCCATTCTCATCTCCGCTCGTAAACATCTTCTCCATGAATTCCAAATCGGCAAGGGCCTGCTGCGGCGTCTGCAGAGGGTTGACCTTGCCGTCGATGATGCTCTGTGCCCATGCGGCGACCTCCTCAGTGACGCCGTTTGTCCTGGAGAATTCCTTGACAGACTCTTCTCCATCGAGCGGCTTCACTGTGACAGTCTCTCCAACAATCTTGACGGATCCCTTCTCATAGGAGAAGCTCCACTCGAAAGCCTGGAGCAGAGATCCGGCTGAGTGCTGAAACGAGCCCGATCCCCCTGTCTGGGTTTTGACAATGGCATTCAGAGTGTCAATCGGTGGCAAATGTTCGCACATTTGCGCTGTAAACGCCTGCACAGACTCTGGTTTGTTCCCTTCGCCAGCGAGCAACAGCCTCGTGGCCGCAGCCCAGTGGACACCGGCATCAAGCAAGAATCCTCCCTGATAATCAGGGGTTTTCCGCCACGCAGTGTTGTACCACTTGTTGTCCGGCTCAACACGCCACAGGACACGAACGCTAAAGTTGTGGACTTTGCCAAACTTTGCAGCCTCGCTGGCGGCATAGGAAAAGCTTGGGTAGAAGCGCACGTTTTCCGCAATGGCAAAGGTAGCGTTGCTGGTGGCGCAGATACGCTGAGCATTGGAGATGAGCGTGCGAGCAGATGCAACATCCTTGGCGATGGGTTTTTCAGCGAGGACGTGCTTGCCAGCGGCGAGGGCTGCCTCTATGAATGAAGGCTGAGTGAGGATGGGGAGAGCGATGATGACGGCTGAGATGTCGTCTCGCTTAAGGAGGTCTTGGTAAGATTTGTTAGAACCGGCATCCTCAGCGTAGAGATCCGGCTTCTTGACGGATTCGGGAACGAGGTCTGCTGTTTCTTGAGCGGACTTTAGAGACCTTGAGTAGATGGCCTCGAGGCTGAAAAGCTCGCACTTGAGAACGGCAGGCTGTGAAGCAATGGTTAGCTCATTTTTCAAGATGACGTCGTTGATAAAGGGGTTGATGATGATGAAGAGGGTCGAAGAATACCAGATGAGATTCCTTGACAAACAGTCCTCCTCCGACGATGGCAACTCCCATGGTAGGCTTCATGATGGCAGTTATTCGAATGGTACAGCCTGATGAAACAGATATTTTTTGAGTATGGCTGACTCGTAAACAGAAATGAATCTGAAGAATCGTATGTCAATGCAAGAAAGCTGAAATGCCGCCCCTCTCGGTGGGGGAGGGGTTCCGCCGCCCCGCCTCCATGGACGGGCTTTTGTTATAATGACAGCATCAAGTATAAAGGCATGGGTGAATGGCAGCCTTGTATGAAGCTTTCAACGTTGAGACGAAGGTTATCATCTGGCATTGAAGGAATATCTTTCTCCTGTTCATCATGAAAAATTGGCCTACCGTAGATTCGCACCCGAGGCACAGAGGTACACTTAAATGAGATGGCAGCACAGCAGACATTGTGGCAGTAACAACTATATTTTGAGTCATCATTCGTTAATATTCAATGTTTAATACAAGTTCCTAAAAAAATAAAAGACCGTAGAGAAAGACAACCCAAGCATTGGCCATTCAGCGTAAACCACCCGATTGCTCGATCAGCTAAACACTCTTAGACAACCAGCCTTCATCTTACCTGACACCGCGTCCATTTGTATCCAGATACACGCTCTTTTTCATGTTCTTTTTCGCTCGCTTCAAGAATTTTCCGCACAAATCAAAATAGAAACACATCTTCATAGCTGTTCAGCCTCACAGCTCCTCATAGCGGTACAGCTGCTCGACCCAAAAAGTCTTTGCGTCTCCACGAGAACTTCGCTCCCACCGCGTCTCAGCCTCAGTTTCGGTCTCGGCCTCAGTATCCGTCTCTTCCTTTATTGAAGACACACGCCCCTCTGAGAGAGCTGTGATGTATTGGATAGTCTTTTTTGAGAGCGGCTGAGCTCTCCGACGGGAAATTCGGTTTCGCCGAAAGGGCTGCTCAGCTTGAAGTCTCAGCCGGCGTGTAGCGCTCGGTGATGCAGCGGCGACTTCTTGTCTAGGCGCCATGGTTGCGATGCGCTTGAGGTGTCTTTCGGCGATAATGAAGAGACTCGCTGCGGAGTGGCAAAAGCAACGTTAATCAGCTTGGAACGAATGCTTGAAGCTATTTATGCTGTTGGTCGTGAGCGACGTCTCGCAATCCGGAGCTGAAGCTGCGCTGACATTCGCCTTCTTATTGCGCGCAACGTAGTTCTTCTTCCGCTGATATCACCAACAGTGATGGAATTTGATGCAATTGATGTTCAATTGATTTCGGGAGATGGGAAGAGTAGAATCCAATGCAGACGATAGGCAGACAGCAGGGCTGCATGGCATGCAGCGCTCTAATGCACATTTCGACCCAATGGGGGCCCAACCCACCAACACGCATGCATGCTTATTTACACGTATTCTTGATCCTTCTTTCGCACACTGCTCTGAAGAAAGATACCAATCTTTATCATATGTGTACACATGTGCTTTTTGTACTGTGTCGTTGAAAAAAGGCTCACAAATATTGTATTGTATCTGCCATCTCGGCTTGATGAGGCTTTGTATGCTTTTGCAATGTTACGAGAGGGAAAAGGTACATGTATGCAGCTTTCATTCAGCTGCCAGCCTGGGAATGCAGTACATCCGACGACTTTCACTCATAATTAGTTGGGGATTTATCAAGGCATATATTAAGGACCTTTTACAACATGGCACAACATGAGACTATTTGCGACTTCTAATTCAATGCAACGTTAACGCTGGATGATGATTACTTAGCTGCAGTGTTACAACATTCTGCATAAAGTCTCATATTTTTAAATTGATTTCTAGCTACAGTGGTTCCTGTTTATATATAACATGCAATTCCTTGTGAGATTATATGTGCTGTTTTGAGTGGCCAATGAAATTCAGTCTTCTCTCGTACTAAGAGAGCAGTCATTGCAAAGGTGAGAGAAGATCGGAACTCCCTTGACCTCTTTTCAACACTATTGTTGTTTTGCTCATGTTTCGATGCACCAAGTTTATTTGCTGCGTAACAGCAAAGTTTGGCTTGTATTCCAAATGCACTTCTATCTAAACTACGCGAATTTACTGCCATCAAGCAAATAAAACAAGCGTCTGCAGATGCACCACGAACGGATACACACACCTACCTACCTTCACCCAAACACGGCGTCCATCATATCCGTTCAGAAACTGGTCACGCTGTAGTAGAAGCTCGCATATTAGTACTTGGTACATAATTGCATTCTTCTATCCATATTAAACAGCCAAGTCTACATGAGAACAGGTGGAGGAAATCCGATAGGATAATCCCGTTATGGAAACGTATATGGCTAAGCCATCATGGGAGTCTAGGTAGTTGATCAAGTCAATTATAGAAACAAAAAAAACTTATATATATATTTACTCGTAATCAATTTTTTTATAGGAGGGTATACTCGTATCTGGCTTCAAATACTGGGGAGATGTACGGCGTGTCTTGATAAATTCCGTCTTAGTGGTAGTATCTGCATTCATGTATTTGCAAATTGGAACATTCATAGAAAGTGATGAGTTGAACTCAAGATGAGAACTGAGCTAAAATTTGGCATGCGTCTATGTTACTCTCCATTAGTCTATATCATTTATAGATATTTCAACGAGCATAGTTTCACTGCTCTGATGATGCATATCCATCTGTCTTGCGTTCCAGGTTATGCATCCAGATAGGCACAGTAGAAATTGAAAGAAGAGGCTAACCAGCAGTCACATATACAGTTATATCTTAGTACCAAGGTAATATTGCCGTGAAGCACCTCATAACGCGAATACAAAGCATAGGAATCAGATCAGCTAGCATCAATAATGGGCTCTCTATTGTTTCTAGTATATGTGTAGGGTTGCTGTAAGCTGAGCACTTGATGCATGTATACAGCATGCAGAGTCTATCTACAAGAAGTATTGTGGGTTCTCGACAAGTCCTATCACACAGATGATAAGAACGATGACTCATCATCAGGATCTCCCTCGAATAGCTATTATTCATGAAAATTGGCAACTAATTGGCTTACATGGCCAAGCTTCCATGTCATTGAGTGAACATAGCTTGGGAACGGTTATGGATCCTGCGACAACCCGACTACCCCGCCATTGAGTCCCTCCAGCTCCCTGCGGCTGGCCCCTGTAAATCGGCACTTTTAGTGCTATCGGTAGCGGCATAGCGGCTTCCTTTCAGTGAATGTAAGCTCTAGAAGCTCCATCCAGGATCTCACATGTTTTCAATGACAGCATCAGCTGTCTTCCATCCCTCGACACCTTTCCTTTCAGCCAATTCTGGCCGCAAAGATGCCTCCGGCCCATACAATCACATCAGTCAAGCAGACATTTGTCGCTGCGCAGACGAACATCCTGTCCCAGCCAGTTGCGCCGTCCCGAGCCTGGCGCGCCTCCAACGACGCGTCTGAACATGCGCTCCCGAATCGCATCGTCGAAGATGCCGTCGCAAGCCTCAACCGCACGATCCAGCAGCACTCTCGTCGAGTCTATGCGCCTCAGGCAAACAGACATGTGGCCGAGCAGATTAGCCATGTCTACTCGAGGGATGCCGAGCGCAGGATGGAGAATCCAGACGATGCTGAGGGTGGAATTGGAAGAGAACTTGATCTAGGTATGGCTTACGCTTTGAAGGTGCTGGAGGTGATTGAGCGAGCTATAGCTGACGGCTGTGACAATAGTGGACGAACAAGCCATAGAGACACTGCCTGCTACCTGGCCATCCGACAGAGACACCGAAGCCTATCCTCTAGAAGCTACCCGCTATGCCGACACAGTTCGCCAGTTACTTGATCTTAACCAACAACGCAAAGATCTACGTCAGAGAGTTGAACGACTCCGAAGTCTCCAAAAGACAGTCAAATCCTTCCAGACCACAGACGGTGCGGGCGTCCAAGAGAATCTCGTGACTCGCGATGGTCCCGTGGAGAAGGAGCTCGAGAAGATGCGCTTCCTCCTTGCGCGCGTTGCCGGCCGGGTGGGCGAGCTGTCGAATGCGCCTGCAACTCGGAATGTCGATGTCGTGGAGTTGAACGCTTTGGCTGAAGCGAGGAAGAAGAATATTGAGAAATTTCTGGCGGATGGTCGTGTTTTCCCATCTTGAGGATGGAGGCATAACACTGGTTTATGCAGAGCTGAACTCGGCCAAAACAAATATCACGCTGATACGACAACTACAGGAAAGATTCCTCCACAAGCAACGATGTTACAAGCTCTTACGCTGTCCTGGCGACGATTATGCCCTCGCGGGTGGATAGCTTCGAGCTTCAGATGGTTCAAATGTGATCAGATTTGAAGCAGGTGGAATTGCTTACCGCGCCTGTTCCATTTTCAGCTACATGGGAATATTTTATGCAAAAGCTGGGACAGAGACTCGTGGAAAAGAGACTCCAAGACGAGCACTGGGAGACTGGTAAGCATGACCAAAAGCCGTTCAGCTTCACGCTATTCATAAAACTGACATCCCAAAATAGGCCCCAACTCTGACTGCCAAGGATCTAAACCATCGTCTCAAAGAATACGAGCTGCCTTGAGAGCGGATAGCCATGTCCTGCAACCCTATTATGTGGTTCATGCATCATGATGAGCGTGGCCCTGGCTAGTCGTTTGCAATCTCGAATTGATTGCCCAAAACGGCAAGTTGGTCAAAATAAGATTTGACATGAGAGGTGATGTTGGGTGGGGCAAGTTTTGGCGAGCTGCCCTCGAGCTTCTCGTTTGGTCAAAATACTATACTGGATTTTTAGAGGACAATTGCCGTCAAAGTAGCTGGTGGCTTGTTCAAACAGTCTGCATATCTCTTCAAATGGAGAGAATGATGGAGGGGATGTTGAGAGACAAAGCTAGGCGTATAGATTGAAGAACAAGCTTCCAAAAACGCGCCAGTTTCAAGATGAATATACAGAACAGATAAAAGGGCAACTGTTATCAATGCAAAATTCATCAGACGATTCGTCAAATTTGGTATCAACAACGTTTGCACTCATCACATGTAAGTGCTACTCATCTATGTGCTGGGACTTACGTGCTTGGTGATGGCAATGGTGGATTGCCATGGCCGCAATTCCAATTCATGGCTTGCTAAAAAAAAAAGATGTCAAAGTAAGAATGTTAATAAGATCAAAGCTACACTAACTACATTGTTACGCAACCATCTTGATTCACTGACAGCTTGGCAGTTTTCACCTCGCAACTCGCATTCGCTTAATAGAGAGCGGGTCATGCAAGCCAAGATTAGCTGTGGCGGCCGTGCAGATTTGGCTTTCCCATGGCCTGTTATGTGCTTATCCCACCACCTGGAGTTGGTTTCATCCTCTGTGATTGGATGCTAGAGCAACCACAGGCTAAATCAATAGCGCCAGGAGAAACGCGAGGCTGTTTTGAGATCATGAGACGAGATATGTTGTGCGGTTTGCTTTTGGAAAGAAGTAGGCATGTCAACATGTAGCCAAGCATGGCTTGCGAGGTGGGCCGCGTAGTTCGTCTCTAATAGCTTGTGAGTGAAGCGTCTCTGGTGACGGGTATATAACGAGAGAAAGCACGCCCTTATAGGCTGATAATGTTTGTATCATTCGTTACTTGGCTATTAAAGTCGACTCCTCAAGCACAATAGTTCTGGCTATGTACAGTCGTGCTAGCCGGACTTTATGCTGTCGTCTATCTCTTATACGCCCGACGTGTTCTAAAAAGACACCGCATTATTTGTTCAAAACATTGCCGATTCAGAAGTATTCGTCCAATATGGCTTTGAACAGAGAGGGAATCTTTTCTCGCACGGCAGAAGACCAGGAGAATGATATCAAGTCCAGGCTAAGCAACTTTGAAGATCAAGCATGGAAACAGTGGCCGGCAAAGGCTCAGGTAAATATTGAATATATTCATCAGAGGAACCACCTAGCAAATACTAATAACATCGCAGTTTGAAGGACTTGAAGAGCATCGTGGCCCAATTCAATTGACAGTCAAAGGTTCCATCCCCGCCTGGGCTGCTGGCTCTTTATTCAGAACCGGGCCTGGCTTGGATAGAGTAGAAGACACCTCCAGAGGGACTCACATGATCTCACACTGGTTCGATGGTATCGCCCACAGCCACAGATTCGACATCATTCCGCCTGAAACAGCTGAGGATAGCACTTCAGTTCTGTACACCTCTCGTCGTCATGCAGATGCCCTCGTTGCCGAGATCAAAGAAAAGGGCTGGCAGACGAGCATCTCATTTGCTCAACGCGCTGATCCTTGCGTGGGCATATTCGGCAAGGTCATGACTGTCTTCGCCAGTGGCAAGTCCAACAATAACGTTGCGGTCGTCCCGGACATGCCTGGCGGTGACACTGTGAAAGGAGGAGATTCGTCCAAAGACAAGGCCTTATACGTCCTTACCGACAGTGCTGGTCTTAGCAAACTTGACCCCAAGACTCTTGAGCCTATTGGAGAAGCCAGACAGCAGTCGCTTCATCCGAGTTTGAAGGGGCCAATTTCCTGCGCACATTCACAGCGTGACCCCGACACTGGAGATTTGTTTAATTACAACTTGGATCTGGGCGGTCGGTTTCCGACGTACCGCGTCTTTCGCGTCAATGCCAAAGATGGGAGTGTCGATATTCTTGCCACACTCTCAGGCAAGGACTATCCAGCAGCTTATATGCACAGCTTCTTTGTCACGGAAAACTACGTAGTCCTTTGCGTCCAATCAACGCATTACGCATGGTCTGGCATGAAGATCCTCTGGGAGAGAAACATTCTCGACGCCATGAAGCCCTTTGACAAGACTGTTCCGTGTAAGTGGGCAGTAATTGATCGAAGGCAGGGAACGGGCGTGGTGGCTGAGTTTTCTACTCCGGCTGGCTTCTTCTTCCACTCGGTGAATGCCTTTGAGGAGCAGGTCAAGGATGAAGATGGGAATAGCCATACGGAAGTCTGCATGGATGCCATCTCGTATAACAACGCGGATATCATGCAAGTGTTTTACTATGACGTCCTCCTGGACCGAAACGATGCGACGAAGAAGGCCATGCTCGACAACCAGCTTTATAAGTCGATGCAGCAGCGCCTCTCACGATATCGATTCAGAATCCCTTCACAAAGGCAATCCAAGGAGGAAAAGGCATCTGCCGTAGCTGAAGAAGTCCTGACAATCCCAGGCCCTCACATCGGCGAGCTGCCCACCATCCACCCAGCCCACAACGGCAAGCCATATCGCTTCGTCTACACCACCAACAACAGAGGCCTCTACATCTTCGCCGACTCTCTCGCCAAAACAGACGTCACCACAAAGAACGTCTTGATCTGGAGCGGACCGAGGGGCCACTCGCCAGGAGAGCCCATTTTCGTGCCTCGCCCGGGAGGCACGGAGGAGGACGACGGGGTGCTGCTGTCGGTGGTGGTGGATGGGGCGCTGGAGAGGTCGTATTTGCTGTGTTTGGATGCGAGGACGATGGAGGAGCTGGGCAGGGCAGAGGCAGATTTTGCGATTCCGATGGGGTTGCATGGGGCGCATCAGGCGAGGGGGCGTCTTTGAAAAGACAGTATTTCAATTAATTATGTTTTCTTTCTTTATTCTAAATGATATACCTCGTGTATTGCCTATAACAGTTGGTGAAAACTGCGATTCATGTTGAATTCTTTCTTCACGTGTAAGTTGTCTGGTAAATCATCACGATGCATCACCATTGCTACATGAACACCATCACCACAACAACTCCGCTCTAAAAATTACAATTTACGAGTTATACCTTTTACATTCTAGCACTCACTTAAATTTTCAAGAACAGCGAACATGAAAGCATAATTCGTTTCGGCATGATGCGGCATCAGACGCCGCAAGTTGATGCCACTCCCCAATAACCCGTAAACTGTCTGGACTCTGGAGATATTCGGAGTGTTCCCGGCATCGGGGTCGGACATCTCGGGGAACTTGCTGCGAGATTTTTGCTAGATTCTGCTTCTCTCCCCGCCGGCATTTTGCGCGTGGCGCGGCACGGTGAATTGGGGGGCTGGAAGGAGCAGTAGCGCATTATCAAGTGCTCTGGGGTGCATGCAGGCAGATGAGATGAAGAATTTGGGGAGAAGGAGGCAACTCAGATGAAGAAGCTGTGACTACGAATAAGATGATGAGGGAGATGAGAGCAATAAAGGTTATCAAATGTTTTTGAAGAGTTGTATTTTTGTTTTCTGCTTATTTTACAGCTTTTCTCCCTCGCGGCCGTAGTGCTCCTCAGCGGCTGATTTCAAAGCCGGAGCGAGTGTGTCCTCGGCCTTTTTCAAGCGGTGGACACGATCCAGTCTTCATCTCCGATACCGTACAAACAAGGAAATTAGAAACAAAGTAAAGCGTAAGCTGGAACTGCATCTTTATATCGAGAGAGTTTCAATCCGCGATTTTTTCTCTTTTTCTTTCTCTTGGTCTTTTGACCCCCACGCCCAGTTTCAGTGATTGTCTCGCTTCCCCAATCCCATCCCGAACCATTGCTGGCATAAAAAAAAAAAAAAGAGAATATGCCCAAACGTAGACATAAAAGATATTCATTGCGATTCACTTTTCCCCATCGTCACTCTTCGCCGGCGGCGAAGGTGCACTCTAGGCCGCAACAGCCTCGGCAGTGGGCATTTTCATGCTGGTGCCGCTCAGGTCGGTGGGTTTCCGTGAGGGGTTCTTGGTGTAGTAGTCGGAAATCGCCGACTTGATGGCATCCTCAGCAAGCATGGAGCAGTGCACTGTAAGCAAAAATTAGCATTGGCTGGATGACTATATGTGATGTATATCATATATGGGGCTAGAGGTGAAGATCAGAGTATTATGTCATGGCTGGTATCGCATTATTAATACTTACGCTTAACGGGGGGCAGACACAGCTCCTTGGCAATCTCAGTGTTCTTGACCTTGCCAGCGTCGTCCAGGCTCATGCCGCGGACAAGCTCGGTCAGGTAGCTGCTGGAAGCAATGGCTGAGCCGCAGCCAAAAGTCTTGAACTTGACCTCGGAAATCTTCTGTGTCTCGGGGTCGACGCGGATCTGCAGCTTCATGACATCGCCGCAAGCAGGAGCGCCCACGAGGCCGGTGCCGACGTCAGAATCGCCCTTGTTCATGGAGCCGACGTTGCGCGGTCGCGCATAGTGGTCCAGGACCTTTTCGTGATATGACCGCTGGGCCTCGATGGATGCGATGGGAGCGAGCTGGCGGGGGGCGAGAGTTGGTCTGGCGAGGGGAGCGGCCATGGCGGCTCGCCTTGAGACGACGCGGAGTCCTCTGGAGAACATTTTGATAGGTTTGAAGCTGTGGAACGAGGAGAATATAGGTATATATGTAGGGGGTCCGCAGGTGTGTCTTGGTGCGGAGAAGATGAAAAAAGCGAGAGAGATATCGAGAGCCTGCTCGGATGCGATAACTCGGTGTTGAGGCAGAGATGATTGAGCTTTGTGTGCTTGAGGCGAATTGATGGAATCGACGTCAAGCAGATTGAAGTCGAGGTGAGGTTTTGTGAGGTTTAGGTTGAGGAGGCAAGATTCGAGTTTGGAGTGACGAAAATATGCCAGAGGCGAAAGCAAGCGCCGCTTAAAGCAGCAGCGCAAAAAGCAGGGATGGCGATTTCGGCCCAGTGCAGCGCATCTCATCAGCGATGGCCGGGCGGGCCAATCAGCGCGCGCGCCCCTCTCGGCCATTACGTCTGTGCAGCGCGGTGGAGCTCGGACCTTGTCGGAGCCTGGGGCCAATCGGCGCTTGAGACTGGCCTTAGTCAGCTATCTGATTGGTTTGCCGTACGTAAAGAGGTCGTCAACGCTCCGCAAAGCGATTGGAAATCAATCTGATAAGATGCACGTGAGACGGGAAATTGTCACGTGGCCTGGCGACAGAGGACGCGAAATTGGGGCAGCCGCTCGGAGTTCGACACGTCGCCGAGGAGCTGGTGAGTCGCTGCTTTTTTGGTGGCGACGCGGTCCAACATTTGCGCCGGTGCTGCCATGGTTTTATATGATCGGTGAAACAAATGCAATGAAGCTCAGTGGGCTTCTTCTCATAGTACAGAAAGGATGAGCTCTTGTGGTTTAGATTTGGATCAAACAGACTGAGATAGGTATGCATATGCGTCTATCTCTTAGGATAAGACATCAGTCCATCTTGTCATGTCCGGGGAATGTTATCCAGCACCTTAACATGACTTTTACTATGCAATTCTCAAGCTATAGCATGGGCTCCTGTTACAGATATTACCGATACTATTGCTACTGATGCTACTACTGTTATTGATGATACTTCTGCTACTATAGCTACTGCTGCTACTACCTCTACTACCGCTATTGCCACTATTAATGCTACAACTGCTACGGATGCTACTACTTCCATTTTAATGTATTCGGAACATGTAGCAATTCAGCGCATCCAAGCCACTGTTCTACCACTGTTAGAGCCTTTTGCCAGCCATGCAGCGCTAGTCCTATCTAAGCTGCCCCTCCAGATCCCAAAACTCCGTCATCGAGGGGCAGCCTAACAGCTTCCAGGCCTAAAGCTGCTGCAACCCACTAACCGCTAATCGATAGCGCTCGCCCAGCGCATCGGTAGGTGCAGGTGCCTTTCGCCTTGTCACAGCAACCGCCAAAAGCTGCATCAACACCACACGTGCGCTTCGTCATTTCTTCGCCTCAGGAACGAGCCTTTGCCCCTGTACATCGTGCCGCTGTTTTACTTTTTTGCATCTATTGTCCCTTTCCGCCATCAGCGATATGTCGTGCCCGCATCTCGATTCTGTCGGTACGTCAATGCCTTACCCCGCCAACTCTCAGCTTTCAGCTTGTTTCCAAGCCCTGTCAAACTCGTGAGAGCTCACCTTTATTCATTGTAGAGCTCAAGCCGCCGACTCCTGTTCAGTCTGTATATAAAGAAGATTGCACACAATGCTTTGACTCGATTGTATGTGGCTTCAAACTGGCAGATCCTCCCTCTTCAAACGACAACGTTGACGAAACTCACAATTTCTTTCCCTCGATAGGACAACCCCGGAGGCCTCGATGTCTGCCTCCAGTGCTTCAACGGTGGCTGCACTGCCGAACGACAACACTCTTTGCTTCACAACGCCGTCTGGAGCCACCCGCTTGCCCTCAACATCCGCCGCACCCGAAAGACGATCGACCGCGATGAGCCTCCCGCTAAGATCACGAAGCTCGCCATCGCCGCCGAGACAGAAGAAGACCGATACAACACGGTACTGGGTGTCAAATGCATCGAATGCCAACAAGAACTCGACATCGCAAATCCTAAAATCGCACCCATCGTGGACGGCATCCTAAAAGCACACACCTTTTCTCGAAAAGAAGAAGTAAAAGCGTGGGAGCAGGAGCTCACGTCATGCGAGCACATCTTGACCATGCAGCAGCACCCGTCCCGCAAGATCGAGCAAGGCGACCTTGGCCACTGCTCAGGCTGTGACCTGAGAGAAAACCTTTGGCTTTGCCTGGAATGTGGCAATCTGGGCTGTGGCCGAAAGCAGATGGGTGGCGTCGACGGCAATTCCCACGCTCTGGGCCACGCTAATGAATCTGGACATGGCGTAGCTGTCAAGCTTGGATCTATCACACCGGAAGGCACCGCCGATATTTACTGTTATAGATGCGATGAGGAGCGTATCGACGACCAGCTGGGCGAGCATCTGGCCCACTGGGGAATTATTCTCGCCGAGCGACAAAAGACCGAGAAGAGCTTGACGGAGATGCAGATTGAGCAAAATCTCAAATGGGACTTTAGCATGACGACCGAAGATGGCCATGAGCTGAAGCCTGTTTTTGGATCTGGCCTCACTGGGCTGAAGAATCTCGGCAACAGCTGCTACCTAGCTAGCATCATTCAGTGCTTATTTGATATGCCCTCTTTCCAGGAGCGCTACTATGGCCCCAACAGAGATCTTCCGATCGTCCAGGAGCCCGCAGCCGACCTTGAGACTCAACTGAGAAAGATTGCCGATGGTTTGTTATCTGGACGATATTCAGAGCCTGATAATTCTGTGACATCGGGAGAAGTTGCCTATCAGAGAGGATTGGCGCCATCAATGTTCAAGCATTTGATAGGAAGAGGGCACGAAGAGTTCTCTACGATGAGGCAGCAAGATGCATTTGAGCTCTTCCAGCATCTCTTCAAGCTCATCAGCCGATCACCGCACAATGGCCAAAAGGACCCTACCGCCGAATTTCGATTTGTCTTAGAGCAGCGACTCCAGTGTCTTGGATGCCACAAAGTCAGGTACAGCTCCAACGAACAGGACAACATCTTCCTCGACGTACCATTGGTGAAGCTTGATGCCGGAAGTGAAGGTGCTGAGACAGCCAATGCCTACAAGTCCGTCACTCTGAAGGAATGCTTAGACAACTTTACCGCGCCTGAAAAGGTCGAATTGACTTGCTCATCATGCGGCAGTAAAGCAGGCTTCACCAAACAGTCCCTCTTCAAGACTTTCCCCAACGTTTTGGCTGTCAATGCACGAAAGATGGCTGTTGTGAACTGGGTTCCCATCAAGCTTGATGTCCCCGTCATTGTTCCAGACGAGCCGTTCTTGTTGGACAGCTACCTCTCCAAGGGACTTCAGCCTTCTGAAGAACTCCTACCAGAGGAGCTCGAAAACCAAGCCCCGGCGTTTGTACCAGACGCGGCTGCGGTTGCACAGCTTGAGGCCATGGGCTTCCCGCGAAATCGCGCCGAGAAAGCGCTGCATGCGACAGGTAACTCCGATGCCAATGCCGCCATGGAGTGGTTGTTTGCACATCTCGATGATGCCGACATTGATGCGCCTCTTGACCTGGGCGCTGGATCGAGAGGCGCAGGCACAGCTGACCCTGAAAAGATTGAGATGTTGGGAGCTATGGGCTTTGGTGCTCCCCAGGCTAAGAAGGCGCTGAAAGAAACGGGCGGCGATGTCGAGCGAGCTGTTGAATGGCTGTTTAGCCACCCCGATGATCAAGGCATCATGGAAGACGAGGGCTCAGGCGATGCGGCTGATGCGACTCAAAAAGAGGCAGCTGGAAGTGCAGCACTCCCAGCACAGTTCCAACTGCAGTCCATTGTGTGCCACAAGGGCACGAGTATCCACGCCGGGTGAGTTTTTCCCTCCCTATCCTACTTCCAACACGTACATAGAGTACAATAGCTAACTGATTCATTAGCCACTACGTCGCTTTTATTCGAAAGTCGGTAGAAGGCAAAGATACGCCTACATGGGTGCTTTTCAACGACGAAAAGGTCGTGGAGGCTCACGACGTTGAAGAAATGCGCAAGTTTGCGTACGTGTACTTTTTCAAGAGAGCGTAAGAAGAGATTGAAACTCTTCTCTGGAGTAGATGGTGCATGGGAGAGGCGGCGTTTAGTGCGCTACCAGGACATGGTAGTGCTTGTTGATTGTGTGTTCGGAGGGCTCATGAATGAGGAGGGAAATGTAACCCAATAGATGAAATATCACACAGAAAGTCGGATACCAATAAGAGAAATATTCATCAACATTTTACCAGCAGCTTCAGTCACACTAAATGTGTCGATAGATACGTGAAGCTTTATGATGCACCGATATATCCCATTCCCGTCCAACGCCATAAGAAGCCCAACGTCATGCCTAGCGGGCGACCCAACTGACATGCAAGGCCTCATCTTCGTAATGTTACAGATCCAATTACCTTTTAACCCTTCCCCTTTCTATCCAGTTATACTCCATCGCAATTAAATCCCATTACTCTCCCAATCTGTAGCTGACAATCGTATCGACGCGATGATTTGCCGTGCTGAAGCCCCTCAACTGCACCCTCTCGCCGTTTTGAATCTCCTTGGCGTCGGAGTCTCCCCACTCGACGGGGACGTCGCTGTCGGCGTCGGCGTAGACTAGGACGTTGAATGTGCAGTCGCCGTTGAGCTGGGGGAGGAAAGTGACGGAGGCGGTGATTTGGCGGAAGATGGCGGCGATTTCGGCCTGGATTTCGGATTCGGGCTTTTCTTTGTCGGCGAAGAGGGTGGTGTTGGCGGAGGAGTTTTCTTGTTGCTGTTGTTCGTCGATTGGGGCGGAGGGGTCTGTTGTGGATGGTTTGAGTTTTGATTTGGTTGGAGCTGAGATTTGGACCTGTTGTCGTGTTACTTTGTTAGATATGTATAGATGTGCAGGATGATGGAGAACTCGTATGTGGAAGGAATTTGCAAAGAGGGAGACCGTAGTATGACGTACATCGAATTGCCATCGCTCAACGTGCTCGCCGGTGTCTTTGTCGGTGATGACGATGACGAGCTTGGAGATTTTGCCGCCGACCATCCATTTGTCGAGCTGGCTCATGATTTTCTTGATGTAGGCTTTGACTTGGTCGTCGGCCGAGACTAGAATCGCGTAGACGAGAGAGGGTCAGTCGGTCTGAGAGTAAAGTGGTGGAAGCAAGGGAGGTGTTTGTGTACCCAGCATGTTGAGGCCATATTTCTTGACGCTGTGGAGATGGGTGTTAGCTGATGATGTTCATTAATTGAGCTCTGAGGAGAGGGAGAATGGTATCGTACGCTGTGAAGTCTTCGGCTGGGTAGACGCCTCGTTGGAATCTGTCATGACGCGATCAGTTCTTTGTCTCGGGCTTGATATCGTTCTCTGGGAGTCGGTCTTCGTACAGGATCGTATGTATCGAGTATTGGAACTGTTGAACGACAGAGAATTGATTCAATTAGCATCTGCGCGTCTGAAAAAATTGGGCAAGGGAGGTTTCTGGGGAGAAGCCTTACAAACTCAGCTACTAGCCTTGAGCTGCCCTTGAGCGACAGCTTGTGCACCTTGGATTCGTCCTTGCCCTTGCTCTTTGACTTGTCCTTGAGCTTTTCCTTGTCCGCGGGCCGCTTCTCTTTGGGTGCTGATGCCTTTGAGGACGTCTTTCTTATGTCTGTCTCCATGGCTGTGGGTGCTGGACTGGGGAAAAGGGAGAAAAAAAGAGAGAGAGAGAGAAAAGAGGTCGTTGGTGTAGGGATGGTGATGATGTATTCAGAAAAAAAAGTGGTTCAGCCCGATTCTCGACTGTTTACTTTTGGCGTTGCTTGGGTGCTATGCGAGGCTGCGGGGTTGCAGGGGGTTTAGTGGAAGGGTTTAGTTGCTTTAGTGCTTTAGCGGAAGCTTTAGTGACCTCCAGGGCTTGATCGACGTTGATGGCCTTGACTTATGGATTTACTTGCTGCATGGATTGATGGGATTAAAAGAGGAGGAGGGTAAGGAACAGAGGTAGCACTTTAGTATTACTAGATTGAAAGACGCAATTGAATATTTATTACATGATTTTGACAATGTATACTTATGATAATGCCTCAGGCAACTCCGTCATATTGCTGCTCTTGATGCCATTCTACCACCAGCTTTTCCAACTTCTCACCTACACATTCTCACTTACAACTTCTCACTTACAGCACCGTCACACCACGAACATGCGCCCTCGCTGGTCGCGGTATCGTCCCTCGCACTCGCTGCCTCTCCATTGCTGCAGCCCGCTCTGCCATCTGACGATTCTGAATCGCCATCCTGGCCAGCCAATAAGGGTCTGAGCCATGAGCAAAGTACTCACTGACATCGTCCATGTCCATCCCAGCGACATATTCATTGAGGACCTCTAGCTCTGGAATAGGGGCTACTGGGGGTGTCGCTCGGGCTTGACGAGTCCTACATGGAGCTCTATTTGGAGCTGGAACTCGCGCACATCTGCAGCCTCCAGGATCTTCTGGATCAGTAGGCTGAGGCTCATCCTCTACACTTGCAGATTGTTCGTCGGTGCTTCCGTCAACTCTCGCTGCATAGTGCGCTACAATGACGCGCAGCAAGATGACGAGACTGACAAGAAGCGGAATCGTCTGCGCGCTGGTGTTTACCCCGTTGATATTGTCGAACTGGTTCCATTGCAGCGTCAACTCAATGGCCGCAATGTGAAGCCCGTAGACGACCAAATTCGATATGCCGCGCATGGTCCGAAGCAGATCCTTTTGTTCTTGCCTGGCGCGTTTTCGTCTTGCAATGCGTTCCTGGTCGTCCCGCTCTCGCCTGATGGCTCCATGTCAGATTCCAGACTGTGTTCTATGAATCATTTCTTCAGCAAGGGGAAATGGAGAGTGAGGCTGACTGTCTTCGATGACTTCCCCTTCGGCGGTGTCGCCGATGTATCAGAAACTGACCATCCCAGAATCCCGTCCAAGAGAGCGCAATGGCTACGCAGATGAGGATAATGGCGACGTAGATGACGATGTTGACCACTATGAACGCAGAGTTGCCAAGCTTGATTTTGGCGAAGAAAAAGCCGTACTGCTCGCACTGGCGTCCTTTGGTCGGTATATAGGTGGCAAAGAACCAGACCCCGATAGCTGAGATGACTGTGAGAAGGATCATATTCGAGATACCATAAACCGGCATCTTGATTTCTCCCGCCCACTTCAGCGGATCCCACCTGGGGTCACAACAAGAGAGCGTGTTCCAGACATATATCGGTATCAGAAAGATGTAGCATCCGGCGGCGAGCTGGAGTACGATATAAACGTCGGCGGGTTGGACGTCCTGGCTGGCAATCGCGACGAGCAATCCGAGAATGATCCCTCCAGACAGAAGAAGGCCCAGAAGCCGTATATCAGAGACGTCCGTTTCGTCAAAGAATTTGACCAATATCTCGCCGAACCACTGGATGTAAATTCCTAGTCGAATACCCAAGCCGTACATGTCAGGACGCCCCTGGTGTCCGCATGAGGCCATCGCGGTGAGTCGTGATTGCAGCAGACATATCTGTAGCCCTCTTCAAGAGGAGCAGAGAAAGTCTGGAGCACCAACTACATGGTCGACTTATCAAGATGGCAGAGAAGTCAACAGTCTCAAGCTGTCACAGGCGTGGTCATTTGCTGCAGCTCGCCTTGCTGCAGAAGATTTCGCGCTGCCTTTAACCTTAACAGACGGGCTTCCTCTCCGGTTGGGCAAACGCGAGCAATCTGCCTCTGGCGTCCGTCAGTAGCGCAGTTATATGTTACATCTCCAGGGCATTGCTTGAAACCTCAGCATTGGCCAGGCAGCGGATGAGGCAAGCGAGGCGAGCTGGTGCGTGGTGTAAGTGCGGACACGCCATCATTATTAGACGAGGTAACATTCGGCATGACAAAGCGTGAAGGGCTGTCTATTTGCGTTGATTACACGTTGGCATCTTTCGGAGCAATTTGACAGCTCAAACCTGGTATATGAAACACGCGGCCGTGTTTGTCAAGGCGACCCAAGTGTAACCATTTAGTTAACACATTAGGCATCCATTCTGCAGCTATGGATGGTGAAGCTTTACTATTGAGCTACAAAGGAAATCCCATGGCTGTGCATGTAATTTTGTTGCCTGAAGATGAGAGAACTTTCAGATTCGATATTGCTAGGTCCACCAAGTGGAGGCAAGGAAGGGGTGATATGAGATTCAGGGGAGATGCTGATACTTTACCCTTTGCGATGGAAGTATTACAGAAAGGCAAAAATTGGTATATACCCGATTATTGCGCACACATACTGGTAAAAGTAATTCACGTATACGGTGATGCGACAATAAATAATAATACCTCATGTATCATCACAGGGCAGTCAATCGTTCTCGCCGCTCCCACTATGAAGGAAACCTCCATTACTACAATGCATTTCCATGGAAACCTGATGCACTCACTATATTGTAAAGCTATTGTGTGGGTAATTAATTTTCTTTTCAAGTCTATGACCGGCGCACATATGTCATGTAGTGTTCAAATCGACCAAACTTGAAGGCGGATTGGCTTATAGATTAACTTTGGAATGGCGGACTGTGGGAGAGATAAAGAGCCACCACTTTTCTCGGCCAGCAAGCCACCAGACCTAACCGAAGAGACATGCCCACAGATAATTATTGGAGACATAGAAAGGAATAAACCTCTCGTGCCTCCTGTTCAACAAATCTCGTTCGAAATCCCAACGCTTCTACATGGTCGAACTCACATCTGCCAACGTATACCCCTGTATTGCACCATTACTGAACACATCACCACTTCAGTTCATCACTTCATGTCTACATTATCTAGTCAAAAGCAATGTGGTCCTGCACTAGATGCCTTGCCCACAGAAATTCAGCTTCTTATCTTAAAAGCCCTGGTGAAAGACGGCTACACGCTGAGCCATTTGGCTGCAGTATCTCGAGATTGGCAAGCAGAGATTGAGCGATATAACTTTGCTCGAATCAAATTGACGCCATCGCGACTCGCCGGTTTTGGCCCAATGGTTCATCGCAACCGGGCTCTTGTTCAGTATATCTGGCTCTGCTTGGAGCTGGAGGAATACGATTGTACCAAATGCGCCCCTACTGGAAGACTCTCAGAAGACGAAATGGTAGAAATGTATGCTATCAACGATACAACCCACGGTCCTATCACCACAGCATTCGAAAACCTGTTTGCAGTTCTTAGTACATGGGATCCCAACGGCAATTTGACGCTTGATATTAGTGTCTACTCGCACAGTGACTCAAAGCATTGGTTCAAATATCTTACTTTTATGCCTGACATCTCTTCAGATGAGCTAGGTGATGATGTTATAGAGCAGACGACATTAGATCAAGTCCATAATGACCCTCAACATGGCTGGGGTGGTGTTTCTGGGTACTCTGCTCCGCATGAGAGGGCTCTCCACAGAATATTCCATGCCATTATGGACGAGGGACCGTTTGAGAGCGAGAAGTTGGAGCTTAAATGGTGGGATCAGCTTCCATCGGTGCGTGTGGTAACCAAATTGCTTCTCCGGCAACAGAACCGTCGGAGATGGAGGCCTGACGCGCTTGCACACATGTTTGCTCGTTTTCCCAGACTTGAGGAAGTTCATTACGAGCCGTGGAGGGAATGGAGCTTTATCAAAAGAGATACTGATGCAAGTGAGTATTGGTTCATATCTATCTGCTCAAGTGTTAATTGCTTTCACTTTCTCTAGATACTCTATTGCTAAAATGCTGCATCTATTTTCTAGGGTATAAATATCTTTTCAAGTCTATTCAGCGATCCAACTTCCACCTCAAGAGACTGGTCATCTTCGAAAACTTCAATCAGCATTATCCGGCTTTCGAGCAGCGATTTTTGGACGGGGTTGATTTGACTGGATGCGAGAGTATACGCATCCCAGATCCAGACGTTAGCCGGATAATCGCAGCCACCAGCCTTAGGCTTGAGCATCTCGCAGCATCTTTCATTGTGGATGCCATCCATTTTTTCGAGATTGAGCCCCTCCCGGTGTGGTCAAATCTCACCTCGCTTGTGCTTACTTCAAAAATACTTGCACCCAACGAGAATCCGATCGAGATTGAGAGTTTGCTGCAGACAGCGGTGGTAAGGGCCATAAAGATGCCGCGGCTGGAAATCATGGAGATTTGGAATGGAAGAAGAGGGCTGGCGGCGCTTTTCCAATATCAGGTATTCGGAGCACGCAGCACGCTACGCTTACTTGGAGAGCCACATGGAGTTTCGCCATGAAATCTACAATCAAGGCCTGGAAAGCTGTTATGCATCATCACTACAGTGGTTGGACACTCGATGTGATTCACGAACGGCTGAGTGGAGCTGATATCAACAGTCACGGTGATGCAATTCACCACCTAAATCTTTCAAGCCAGGTCGTTCGGCCCATCTCGCTGCAACAGATTCAGAGAGAGCAGAAGGCTCTAGAGGGCATACAGAGTGTGTATACCAAGTGAGTCGTTGATAGCAGAAGCAAAGTGCCCCTGCGTAGTATGAGTTTAAGAGGATCTCTTGCCCGTCGATTCTTTTCGCGCCGCCCTCCAATGCCCAGGATGATGTTGAATTTGCATTTGCGAATTGTACGAGGCATTAAGATTGAGGGTGCCTGGCGAATAGAGCTATATTACTCTCAGAAGTTACTCCAGCTGTTTCTAAGCGTGCCACGAGAATAATTAGACTTGCAAAGTTGTCATTGTAATTCAGCTTGGACTCTATAGCTGGATTAAAAATTTTAGTATACTAAAGATCCTAGACTTTAGGGCGATCTACGGGCAAAGGATAACAATAAATACCACCGCTGAACAAGAACTAGTATATCGTGATACTCTATTCATTGTACGTTAACGACCGGCTGCCAGAATCATCGAACGTAGGAAGTAGACTTATATATCTGGTTGGTGTTTCTGGATCGCGGTGAGCAGTTGGCTTTCTCAGGTTGTGGAATCATGGAAAAGAGATTCAAATATGAATAACTAAGAACTCGATGGTGAAAACAAAGTGCCACTATGTATTATCAATCTTCAGCTAACTACAACCAACTGCTAAACTGCCATTATTCAAGACGACATTGATGAAGCCTGACGCCATAATTTGGTCTGCGATTTAAATGGACCTGAAGTCACCGTATCAAGTTTCGTACGCAGTATATACTTGCAACGTACTATGGTAGGTCCCGAATTCTTCATCGAAGCTGTTTCTCACGGGGTAGGCCATGTGTCCAGGTTCGCTCTTACGTCGCTTTATGAGTTCATGTTCTCTGCTTATACGGCTACTTCTTTGGGCGTCAGAGACGATTGTATCGCAGGACTCGTGGTCATATCCCCTTGGGCAAGATTCTTTCTTGCTCTCTCTTAGCCAGCTGCGGTTTTCTTCGGCTTTATAATTGCCTGGCCGCATTTCCGGCCCTTCGGTTGTATCCAGAATCGGAAGAGACAGGACAGCGAGATCTTTGAGGTGACCAGCAATATGTTCGTGCAGCGGCCGATACGGATTGTCTCCTGCGACCTCGGTCGAGATACTCCGCTTAGGCATATCTAGAGAAAAATCGCATAAAGGGCACATATACTCATCATGAGGGAGATATCTCCATTGCTCAATCTCCAGAACACGCAGCTCATGCTCATCCGGTATAACGGGATGGCTGTCTTTGTCATTCATGTGCTCTCGAAAGCTTTCAACGTCTTTGAAGTGGATAGCGTCATGGCCAGTATCGCAGATCCAGGAGGCCGGGTGAATTCTCCTAGTCCACTCATGAGAGTGCATTTTATTCATGTGTTCGATCCATCGCTCCATACTAGCGAAAAAGAGCACTGGAGAGCGACATTGTTCCGAAAGGCAGACGAAAGGCTTTACATCTCTATTCACATGGAGTCTGAAATAGGCTAGTCAGAACATAGGCTAAGATTGTAGGGGCGATAAGGGGATACTTGCTCCCAGATCTCGGGGCGGCGGCTTAGGAATGAGGGAGTCGTCCCTTGTGCACAATACGAGCATATACCATCCTCAGCCTCTGGTGGCAGATGAAGTTTGGGAGGGTATTGGCACGTAGATGGACGCACAGAAGACCCTATATCTTTGGTTGGAAAAGCCGATTCAATACTTATGCCGCTGCAGGCTATATCGACGTTCAGTATTTTGCTCGTAACGACAGATTCTGTGGAAGCAGTACTACCTTCAATGCAATGAGGCAAAGGAGCAAGCGTGTAAAAAGACTGAGACTCAGGTGACTGTGGCGGAATGATGCGGCCTGGATATGCTTGATTGGTATTGGCTTGGTTCCATGCTCTTCGGGCTATCCTGGCCTTCAGCCTTTCGGCATCTTTAAACGTGCGACGTAAGCGTCTTCGGCGAATTGCAACAGATAGGGCTAGTTGATCGCAGAGCGAATGCCGCGCATGGGGGAACATTTGCCTGATAATGGAAAACATGCGACTTTTAATGTCCGCGGTTTTGTGAAATGGGAGAAACATGTCGAAGTTGAGATCATCATTCCGTCTAGATGCCTCTCGAATCATGTTTGTCAGGCCGTATAGCTCTTCGATCCCAACTCGAATGCCTTCGATCACCCCATAGCCTGTGTATAGGCGTTCTGTTTCGCCCGAAATCACTGAGCATAATTAGTCCACAAGCCATAAATATGATTGATAACCATCCATAGGAGAGAGGCATACCGTATTGTAAATCTTCCATGAGCACTTCGAGAGTACCTATAACCATGACTTTCACATCTTTGTACTCGTTGAAGAGGGAGTCCAGGTCATGAACGATATGATTAGCTAGATCAGCAGTCTCTGACATCCAACGAGTGAAAGACTCGTTCATGTGCATTATGAAATCGGCAATCTCTTTCTGACTTTCCACGGTAGTTTCTGGCTTGTCGGAAGCAGATGGTGGATCCTTTTGACTCATTTGGCGTCCAAATAGCCCGACGCACGCCACAGCCAAATGGGAGACGTGTTTATTGTATATCTTATCATAGTCATACTCTTCAAACTCGAGGTCATCTTCGCTCTCTAAACTTAGTTCGCGGCTCTGATCAGAGCTTGCCACGTCATCATCGCCGTAAGAGGAGGCATCATCCTGTCTGCTGGCTTCTTGCATTGCGAGATCGCTATGAAACCAATGAGATGTGGAAGTTGCAAGTTGGTGTTGAAGAAGAAAGGAATCGCGCCTCTAGATTTTGCGTTCTTTCTCTGGAGCAGTCAGACCATGTGGTCATTCCGGCCGCAGTGGGAATCTCGGGTTTGCCAGCTGTTCTGACGTAAATCGAGACTTGCTGTCACACGCTAGTTTGTTTTTCGTGACTTGTGTTACTCGACACTATAATCAACTGAGTTGTGCTGAGAAGATTTGGTCTGTGAGCTATAGTGTCGCCGCATCTAATATGGAATGCGGTAGGCGTCGTGCAACGTAATATATAAGGTAGGGAAAAGAAGGATGTACGTAGTAATAAAGCGTGTTTGTTAGTTGTAGTACAGAAGCACGCTGTTCATAGTACAAAAACGCGCTGTTCTTGGTCCAAAACGCGCTGTTCATAGTGTACACAAATAAATAGGTAGGCTTTGAAAGCATTGGTACTATACTTGTGATCAAGCATCAATCAAAGAATGCGTGTGCCTGAGAGAGAGATTTTGAAAGGAATCTACGTTTTGTACAATATTTGTACATATACATTGAGAAACCCTCTTTCATACCTCTTGATTCACGTGCTGTAGTAGCCTTTCGGAAGTTTTAGTAGGACAAAGCACTTTTTCATATCATCATCAGGTTGTGCCCTGTTGTACAAATAGAGAACCCCTCTTTCGCTGGAGTTCTTTCAGTACATCGTAGCGACGTTCCCCGTACTCCTCGAAATCCTGTCGTTACTGCATTATTAGCTGGCCATCGCAGGAGCCATCCGAATCATATCGCATCTTTGCTTAGCTCTCCCTTGTTTATGAAGACTTGAAAGAAATCATTGCCATAATTGTTACGTTTCGACAAAGACTTATTCCTACAGTCGACGAAGGCTGCCCTGATTGCAGAGGCACACAACGGCCCGAGCCGCAGTCATTCATGAGCTCTGAATAGCATCTTGATTCTCACAAACATGAAAAAACCGAAAAAATCCCTGGCTCCATGTTGTGGGAGCTTTTCATCAGGATCCGTCCTGTTTTCTACCACGCGTTCCAGCAAAATGCTGCCAAAGTCTACACGCATTGTATAGAGCGCCATGTTGCCAAAACCAGTCGTGGTATCAAGCGAATGTTTTTCCGTTTGCCAAAAAGGAGTTTAGATCGCAGAATATTGGATGACTCTGGCTTCTCTCAATCTCTCTATTCTCTGCTAGAAATACTCGAAAACTTAGCCCCAGTTAGCTTTGGTCAAGGCCACACGGTTTAGAGAACAGATTGTACTTCCTTTGCTGAGTCCCAGGAGGTAATTATCATGCCAACCGTGATATATGTATATATATATGCCGCTAATTTAGTTTCAGGAACAACTGCACCTCAAATTTGCTAATCTCATGGCTATGCAAGATGAGTTAAACAAAGTCAACTTCGACCCTCAACAGCCCGCTGTATTGTCTCAGGAACGGGAAAAGCTTCATAATGGAGCTATCTCGCCCAATCAACTTTTTCGACCTCTGCAGACGCGAGTTACATCAATGTATCTCAAATATAATGAGTTTTGGTCCATATACAGCAGGCTTCTGAGCAAGCCCATCCAATCACTACAAGAACTTTCAGGGCACACTGAGTACCTTGAGACGGATGAAATACAATTCATCAAGCAAGCGTATGATTTCAACCTCCAAGCTCGAGAATTATATAGCTTACTTGCAAAGAATCTTCTATGCAAAGAAGCCCGTTCAGTTCAACTACACCTGTCGGGTTTCCTTTCTCCAGATGCAAACAACAGCTCTCAAGTATGTATTAGTACTGTTTGTGGGGTCACAAATTTGGACTCAGCCACATATAGACGGTTAGGCGAATTTTCTACAACAATTTTGCTCTTGTTTAGATCTAACAGTACCATAGGATGAACTTTTCCATGACAAATGCAGAGCACTTTCAAGACGAACAATTGCTTTGCGCTCAACATCATGGCTAGATCACCACTAGATCTGACGTTATAGGGACGAAGCAAGATACTACATATCAAGAAATTGCGACTCGCGACACACCTATGGGCCCTACACTCCGCGAACTGACATTGCGTCTAGGCCATGGCGAAATTTCTTATTGCCCCGGGCTCGAGGCAAAAGACAGGACAGAGCTTCAGTTCCTCATTGCCTGCTCGCTACTAAATCTTGATGGTAGCCATTGGATTCGATTAGGGTTACATGGCGATAGAATCTCTTTGCAAGGGGCAAAGGGGAAGTCTAAGGTGTCGAGATGCTGGGAACCGCACCTCAGTTGTACTCTATCAGCACCAGGGAGTGAAGAAGATGAAAGTTCGGCAATTTTATCCTTTGGTATTCTGCTCATGGAGACAGAAGCTGTCAGGGTCGCACCACTGATAGAGCCAGGCGGAGGCCGTCCTTATACTACTCTCTCCCTTGGCGGCATCCTAAGTAGGATCTTAGAAGATTGGAAAGGGGCAGTTGAAGACAGCTACCGGAGTATTGCTAATGCCTGTCTCCATTTTGAGGAAAATTTTGAGATTTTCTACGACCCATCAATGGACGGAAGAATAAGGCGAACTGGAGCAATCTATAAGCACATCGTCGCACCTCTTTTTCGCTTCGCTACCCAGAGATTTAGCAAATCACTGCCTCGAATGAATGGATTTCCGCTATCTGCTAAGAACTATCCAGCTTCCAAGAATGATACATCTTCATCGTCAAGGCCTGCAACTGATGCGACTCTGTTTGATGGCTTTGAGCCGACATCGCCTACTCGACAGTAAGCAGCAGCCAGAGCCGGCTTAGTTTTAGAAACGTATATTGACAGGTCCTGGAAATCCAGAGAAAGGGAACGCGCAAAAGTATTCATGGACAAGCTTCAAGCCTCCGCGGACTATATTCGAAGCGTAACTGAGAGCTCGAATATCTCTGAATCGCATTGGCGATTACAGAAGGGATTGCAATACTTGATACTGGTATCGATATGGAGAACGACACATTGGTAAAAACGGCTATCGAAGAAAATGACCGCATCATGGAGTGCTGTGGATTCGTGAGCGATCGTGAATCACTTCCAGATTCTCTAGATTACGAAGACTTCGACGGCCATGGGACACATGTCACCAGGTTGATATTGAAAGCAGCCCCATCAGCAGAAATCTTTATAGCCAAGATATCTAATGGTCGTAACATTGAACCTCAACGTCTTGACATCATAGCAAGGGTTAGTCATCATACACAAACGAGGCGAAAAAGATTGAAGAAGTGCTGACTAGCAGGTCTTTGTCAGGCTATCACATGGGCTAACCAGAAAAAGGTTGATATCATTTCAATGTCCTGTGGCATCAATACTCCAGACGAGGCGATAGACAAAGCAATTGAGACAGCGATTGAGAACAAAATCAGCATCTTCGCGGCAGCTGCTAATGGCGGTGGTAACAATTTGCGTCCATATCCTTCAAGAGGGGTGATGGTGTCCTGGCAATCCATGCGAGCGATGGCCTGGGCAATGATGGTGGGATTAGTCCCACGCCGATGAAGAACCGCGAAAACTTCTCGACGCTAGGTATAGCAATCCCGTCGAAGTGGAAGAAACAAGCTGTTGACATTTCCGGGACGTCCTATGCCACGCCTATTGCCGCATCATTTGCAGCGAATATGCTTGAACTGGCCCGATGCAAGGTCGATTTGAGCGAACATCAGCAGAATATGCTCCGCAAATACAACGGAGTTCGTCAAATCCTTCAGCTCATGGTTGGAAAGGACATCCAGCCGCGCGGCGGTTACGATTATATTGTGCCGGAAATTAATAACAAGTTGGAAGAGAGATCTCGGTTGCTTATAGACGAGATGTTCAATTAAATTTCCGTACGCAGAATACTGACCTGATAGCTGACTTTCCACTTGCTACGACTTTATCTTCATCATCAGCCTTTTGACAGCCTAGCGATACTTGATGCGTTGTTGACACAAACTACAAAATCGACGAGAGGACAAAATAGAGAATGAGAGATCAATTTTCTCGTAATTGAGGAGTGAGCTTCTGATAGAAACAAAATCAACAAATATTTCCAAATACTCCGAGAGAGAGAGAGAGAGAGAGAGCGTTGTTTAGACACCTAAACTCCTAGTATCTTTGGTGCCATCCAAACTTCATCACCCTCGGAATAACAAGCCAGTTCCGGTATGTCGTAATCCGCAGGCTTCACCACAACAAACTTTGCATCTGTCTCCGGAGAATTGCTGGAATTTTCGCCATAGAATGTAGCACCGGCAGTGACATATTGACTTTTGATCTCCTTTTCCCCAAATATACCCAAGAATCCCGACTTCTCATGATAGATTTTGACACATTGGATGCCAATAACGATGTCACTTGACTCTGTGAAAGTGAAGACAGAGTCGTTTTCTAAACCTCCCCCTAATTTCACACCCGCCTCAACATTGACCCCTCCAGGGTTACTCACGCCCTCTTCAAGGCTGCCTTTCATGTTTGTCGTTTGATCCATCCCAACGGTCACTCCTTTGCCAATCTTGAGCCCAGTAACCAAGTACACGGCCTTCTTATATCGCGAACCTTGCAAGTAGTCATCTACATCTGATAGCTTGAAACAATCCGAGATGTACTTGGGGGTGGGATAAAAGAACTGCGTTTTAAAGCTTTCGAATGAGTATCTGAGAAGAGAGACACGTGTTTGTTTGTTTTGTTTATTTGTTTTATTATTAATGTTTATTAAGTAAGCTAGTTATATAAATCCCTTTTAGGCAATAGGATAGTAAGAGCTATAGATTTAAAGTCTATATTTACTATATATTATATAAAATAAAGAAAAGTATTATATTAATTTATATTTATTATATTAATTTAAGTCTTAGGAGTAAGGCTATAAGGGCTTATATCTTTTACTAATATTTAAAAGTGCTTATATTTATTAGGGCTTAGTAAGTAAGTAAAGGGAGTAATATTTATATAAAGGTCTTTTTTAAAGACCTTTAGTAACTAGGGTTAAATTATTTTATATTTTATAAAATAGCCTTAAGTCCTTAATTTACTATACTTATAGGTAGGCCTAGTATTATAGCTAAATTTTTTATAGTATTTAATAAAGTTCCTATATTTTATTCTTTTTATATAAAGCTTATAAAATATAGCTTTTAGAAGTTAAAGCTTTAGGGGTTTAAGGAGAGCGTTTAGCTATTAGTATTTATAATAAGGTAGTTAATTTTAATCTTAATTTAACTCCTAGAGCTATTTTCTTTTACTTTTAGCTTACTTTTTAATATAGGTTATTATTATAGACTTAAATAATAATATAAAAAGCTTTAATTTTTCTTTTATAAGTTTATTTATTACTTTATTTTTATATATATTTTTATACTTAAGTACTTAAGTTACCTTAGTGTGGATTTTTAATTTTAAATTTTTTATAACTTTTCTAAGGCTTATATAAGTATTTTATAAAGAGTAAAGTATTTAATTAAAAATCCTATTTATTACTGCTAAGTTATTTAAAAAAAAAATAATTTTATTAATACTTAAGTTTAGTTAAGCTCTTTTTTTAATAAGTTTAATTACCTTATAGGCTTTAATTACTTTTATATTATATATTTTAATATTAAGAAAGTATTTATTAAACTTAGTAACTTAAGCCTTATAAAAGGTAATTACTTTTTATTTTATATTATTAAACTTATTTTATAAGCTATTTAAGTAAGTAATTAAGGTAAAGTTTAAGAGGCTATTTAGTATTTTAAAGTAACTTTTAATTACTTTTTCCTTTTTAATTTCTTTAAACTTAAGACTAAGAAGGACTGCTTTATTATTATAAGTAAAAAGGGAGGGTTTAACTATATATTTTACTAAGGCGGCTATACACTAGAGTTTAATTAAGGGGGCCCTTACTAATCTTTTATTTACTCTTTTATTAATAAAGTAATTTTTATTTAAGTAAGTAAACTTAACTTTAACTTAAACCCTTACTTAAGCTAAAGCTAATAAGGCCTTTAAAATACTTAACTCCTTATATATAACCTTTAAGTTAATTATTTTTTATACTAAGACTATAGCTTTTACTACTGCCTTAATAGCCTTATTTATTTTTTTAATTAAATTATTTATATTAATATTAGTAATTTTAAAAGAGTTAAATTAATATTATTTTATTAAGCTTAGCCACTAAGCATTTAACTTATTGAATACTACTACGATTCTGGGACTGTGTCTTTTTGTATTTGTTGAAGTATATATATCCTTCGCCGACTGCACCACGAAGTGTTACGCATCCATTTGTACGACTTTAAAACCTGTTTTCCTAACCTTTGTAGAGATAAACTGCCCTCAATACATATACACTGTATACTTACTTGAAAGGGACTCCAGTAACACGGGCGGAACGGAGTTTTGGGCGAGACTCAGCGGAAGCCATAGCGCTTGTAGCATGTATTAGCTGCCCACTTTGTGTTGCTTTCTTTTGTGTATCGTGACGTACGTACTCGTACCTACTGCTTTCTGGAGAATAATTCACTCTCCAAAAGCCCAAATATTACAAATGGTCTGTATTTGGCTACTTTGTATTTCTCAAACCTGTTTCCCGATTCTTCCCGAGCATATCCTTCCGAAGATCCTGTTTCACAGCATATGACTCGGAAAGAAGCTCTCCTTTTTACTACAACCATGGCTTGAAAATGCCTCTGACGAGTCTGTTTATACCCATTTCCCTTTTGGGAAACTGCATAGTATCCAATCCAAAGACGATTTCTAGGACATTTTTCACCCCATCGACGAGGTATAGTCTAAGACGAAGCCTCGCTTAGAACAGCAAAGGAGCTAATATGACATTCGCTGTTCATTACTATCCTTGAGTAAATAGTTGTGAATTGGCAACAGGCATAGGAGCACCTGAGCAGGGATGGTTACTTGCGATTAGCCCGTGCATTATTAGTGCCTTCACTACTGCGCAAGATATCTTGAAATAATTGTTATTTAGCATTGTCCACTTGTCGAAGCAGTGGAACACATGGCGTTGCCATTCGCGACTTTTGCTCCTACTAAGCGGCTAGATAATAAGCCTTTTCAAAAAAAAAAAAGGTGTTTTCTACATCTCGTAGAAAAAAAAAATCCAAATATAATTTATGTACATTATTTTGAGCTACATATACTATAGTATACTCCCTAACCCTAGTTTTGAGAGACATAGAGGGCAGCAACGAGGCATTGAAGGGCGCTGCTCTGGCTGCTGGCCGTAGCAGAGCCAAGAACATACGGACCACCCCAATCAGCGCCATTAAAGCAGTCGCCTGACTCGACGGCGAGGTCGTTTTGCCAGATGGACTGGGCGTTCTTTTCCAAGAATGCTTTGTAGGCAGGGTAAGGCTGGCTATGATACAGCTTCTGGAGGTTTCTAGCAAAGACACCCTTGAACTGGAGGTTATCACCGCTGCAGTTGTGTGACAGATCGCAGCTGTCGGCAAGAATGCCGTTGCTGTCGACCAGATGAGCCATGGTGGCATTGGCAATGACGCTGGCTGATGTGAGGTAGGATGAGTCTCCCGTGGCAATATAGAGGTCTGCAAGGCCACCGATGACGACGCCCTGGTTGTAGGTCCAGGTTGGTTGGTTGTTGTCATTCACACAGGTGTTGCCGTTGACAGCGTCGTTGACAAGGCCTTGGCTGTTGACGAAGCCGACCTTTTGGAACCAGGTCCAAATTGTCTGGGCGGCACTAAGGTACGTCTGCTTTTGGCTGCTGGGAACACGGTTGGCGAGACCAGCACTGATGGCAAAGTACAGCTCTATTAATCCATGTTAGCCTCTTATATCTCCCCGTTGTCAGCTGCGAGATGAAGGAACCTACCATTGGGAATAGCCAGTGGGTTGTCGGTCTTGGCTTCGCCTTTGAACCAAGGGAGACCGCCGCAGTTGAGATTACCCCAGCCGGCGTTCATATCCTGCCAAATGGCAATGGATTCCGTGAGGTAGTCTTGGACTCCGGTGAGATCGTAGACGTCTTGCCATGCCAATCCCCACCAGCCTTCATCGTCGCTACATGTTTTATTATCCATTAGCCTCTATTCAATTGAATACTTATCTTGAAACAAGCAAGAATACTCACTAATGGCTTGCTAGAAAGCCTTGTTCTCTCTTTCTGAACTTGCCGGGAACGGTGTTTGCTGATCCCTTTGGCACAACAATCTTACGCCCGGTGCTGTCTAGTTGTATGACGCCATGAGAAGGCTGGCCTCCCTTGAGATAGGTGTTTTGCCACATCCCAGCGGTCCTGCTCTTGACACCACTGTCGAGCGCAGCCAGGCTGGCAACTGCTGTGATCATGACACCGGCTTGCCAGAAGTAGTAGGCGCCATTGGGGTAAAGGAAGAGGCCGATGTCCTCGTCGTACCATCGGAGAAGTTGGTCGCTTGAAAGCGAATGATTAGTACGGGCGACAAACCAAAATCATCGGACAGAAGCTCATGAAGGAAGCTCAGAATATGAAGGAGCTTACTTGGAGCAACCAGCGTTGACATCGTAGGACGTGTTATCGGCATAGGCGCCAGTCACTACCAAGGCGGTCAATGCAAGAAGTGTCTTTCTCGCCATAGTGTATGTGAAGACTGGCTAAAAAATATAACTTGATCCAACGACAACTCTCAAAGAACCGCCTCTCACATTAAGGGATGTGGGTGCTGCGACATCTAAATGTATGCCCATCTAAGTCCCTTTGTCCTTTTAGTTCATAATTAACTCAATAAGCAAATGAGTTCCTTGAATTAGAGATAAAATACCCCGTGCTTCAAGGCAAGTCATGCATGTGGGATTGCATTCGCGAAGTCTCCTTTTCCGGTATGCCGTGGTCACGAGGAACCCAGGCAGCAACTCCCTGTAGGCCGTATACGAGTCAGGGGGTCGGCAGGTTAACAAAGTGAGAAGCATGTATTCCATTCCTTTACAATCCTCCTATGGTTGGCACTAGTATTGATTCAGCCTGTTTGTGAAGGCCCGATGTTGATGCGATGGTGAGCAGTCAGCCCACCTTGAGGCACTCATGGCAAGGCTAACGATCCCACCAAGAATTGATCCTCAGGGCCGACGATAAACAAGTTTTGTCTCCGAAGGTCACATATCACTTATAAGCCCCTGCAGCTGGCTCCGATTCAACGTTCTTCTGAGCTTCAGCCATGAATACGTCGTGACAAATATCTCGCGTGCAAGAAGCTTGAATCTGCTGATAGAGCGTGGCTGTGGGCTGCATGGAAACTGCTATCATATCCCAGTAGACTCTTCAAAATGGCGGTAGGCGACTGGAGTGCTATAGGAAAAGTATTGCACCTACCGAAGAGCCGACGCCAAGACAGCGAATATCGGCAGATGCATCCATAGCAATGCTAGGCGCTAATGGCCATCTTTTCGCGCAAGATATGGCCATATGGATTGTCCTTCCTAGTGCGGACAAGTAGTGATTATGCATCCGATTTCGAACTTGCTGACCGTGGCCTAGGAATTCAAATACTAGCATGTTCTCATTGGCGCGGGAGTTTTCCATGCCAATATGCGGGGAGACCCCAGCAGTTGGATCATTTTACAGACTCCATTCCACAAATTGTGGAGAGCTATGGTCTCGGAGAATAGTGCTATAAGAAAGCCCAAGCTCTTCGGCATCTACATTTGATGCCATTAGTACCATCTGCATGTCGTAACGAGTGATTTCAATACGATTGAGAAATTGATAGAGACGGCAAACAGAATGGAGCCCCCAACATTATCCCGTCGACACCACCAGAATTAAGAAGCGGCGGCTTTCCACCTACATATGAGGAACAATTGATTCAAGAAAATTTGACAATTAATAGCAGCATTAACAAGATACAAGCAGTTTCTTTTTTGGCCAGCTCAAGGTGGAAGGTGTTGACAAGTGGTTGTTTGTCTATATTCCTTCGTCCCACATAGTTGCTAGAAGCTAGGCTCAACACTGCAATTCCGAATCCTTCTACTCGCCAAATCTTTCCTTTGCAATACTTTGCAGGGTTACTATGGCTGCCTAATGCTACTGAAATCCGGGGTATCAATTGCGCCTCCAAGCGTTTGGAAAGCGATGGTTTTGGTGCCTGAGCCATTTCACCAAGCCCCCGGTTCCAACTTACGGGACAGGCCATCGCGTTTATTCGGCACGTCTCTTGGAATAGTGAAAAGAAGAGATTTTAGTTTATACTATCCCTGCTGCTTAGAACAAGCTGGAAATGGTAGCATAGAAAGAGCAGACCACTGCTTGCGAGGCCTGTTGGCTTCCTGATCTGGCAGTGCTCCGGCATATTAAAGAAAAAGCCATGCCCACGATCTCTACGCCTTTTTAGTACGTTGCAACTGTGAAACGCCTTTTGTAGTCGCACATCATGCAGACAAAGAATCTCGCTGCACTGGCACTTGTTGCCCTGGGCCAGTTCATAGTAGGAGTATCTGCCAACTCTGGTTACGCAGGGAGCTGCACAAATATACAGATCTATCCTCCCGACGGCAATACCAACTACTGGAAGATTGCCGCGGACTGCAAGAACAACGCGGGGCAGACTAACCTGAATACCAAGATCAACATCAACTCGTGTTTCAGCAACTCAAACGGAGCCCTTGTTGCTCAGCTGAAGTAAGAAATACCTTGGCATCGTCGATCGCTTTGAAACAATCGCTCACGTGCATGTGTATAGTGGCGCTTTTGCATCGTCATGTACGAATGTGATACTCACAGGCACGGTTCTCAGCGCCAGTTGTCGCAACCAAGGAGGCGCCAGTGTCAATACATCGATAGATACAAGTAGGTTGATCCCAGCATAGCGTACTAATGCATTTATTGACATTTTTGCAAAGATAATGTTATTGGCAATGCAAATGGTGCTCTGTATTGCTTTAATCAGGGAAATTTATAGGCGATAAGAGTTCAAATGTTGCAGATGTCATTTTGTACATGTCCGAGGATTATTTTGGTGTAAATGGAAAGAGAATATAAAATCGTTTAAGCGCTGAATTAATACCGTCTTGATCAATAAAAGTTGGATCGAGAAGATACTGGCTCATTTGACAAGACGTAGTAGTACAAGTCCTAGGTGGCCCCGTCATGAATTTTCAGATGACGGCCGTGGAGATAAACTGTCTTGAAGCTAAACTAATTATACTTATCTTTCTCGTGTACTAATTTTGTCCATCAACGCTATGCAGATTCCATTCCATAACGAAAGCCGCCTCGGGAATCATCGCGTCCTGCAGAAGAGCGGATCCTGTTAATGGCGTATTAGTTTCAATACTTTCATTTTTCCCAAATAGGAACAATAATTTGACTTCCACTCATCCATATCTGGCATCAAGGCCATCGATTAACATACCGTAACCAATGCAATTGTAACACGGCTAAAAAGGCTTATGTGTTAATTCTTTTGGCAAACGAATATGATCTTACGATTAGTAGTACGATAGAAGTCAAGCATAGGAAGGGCAAAAGTGCACTGGTAGACTCATGTAATCCGGGTTTAAAATCCTCAAGCAATCAGGTACTTATTGTCAGCTACAACTAAATAGTTTGACCTAAGAATAACAAAATTGACAGAGCAGTTGGATAATAGTATACATGATAAGTAGCTTTATCCATGCGGACCGAATTAGACACCAGTATTCTATATGCAAGAACACAAGACAGTATTTGCTTCAAAGCGCATAGCAACAAGATAGGCGTACTGTACGCCTTTGTGTAAAAAGGAACAAGGCTCAATGCTAAACTGAATGCAAATATGAACGTTGACGTGCCGGCTCGCAACATCTTTAGGCCACGACCAGAGAGCAGCATTGGAAGAGTCGTCCTGTTGCTTTTTCGATCGCCCTCAATGTCATGGAAGTCTTGTATCTGAATTGATCCAAGGAACCAGATAGTAATAATGAGGTCAATGGAGATACCGATAGTCCAATCGAGCCCATGCCTTTCAAGCACTCGATTGAAGAGTCGCGTTAGGATGAGACAACTGAAAGAAAGAAAAAAGTTGCGCATGAACCAGGGATACCACCGCGGCCACACATAGCATACAAATATGAGCGCTTGAAAATGTAAAAGATGTAAAGTGGCCCAGATACCAAAATAAGAGTAAACATATATTGGTCCGAGAGTCCATGCCAGCTTCCACCGAGTTTTGGCCTGATCAATGCTGATCAGGCCAGCGGGAATTGGGCGATTTGGTTTGTTCAAGTAGTCTTCTTCAGGTGAAGAGGTCTGGTTTGCAATATCGAAAATATAGTTGCAGAGAAGGCCGTTGATCACGACATCAACAGTGGGCACCACAGACTCCGCCAGCAATATGGGTGAGCGGATAACCCTGAGGAGAAGGGCGCCGATAAAGATGAACGCGAAGCCAATGAAATTGGAGCGTATTAGTCGGACAGTGATGTCGAATTCTCGCTGGAAAAGCAAAGATGATGAAAACAATAGATGGTTCAAAGACCATGAATATTTGTCATGCATTTTGTTTGTAGATAGAGATGTCTTTAGTGAAATGTTGAGTATAAGACGAATCGAAAAGGTTCAAGGTGGTAACAGCGAAAGATCAAAAAAGAAGTATCAACTCGATATGAATCTTGGCTTCTAGTTCTCTGCCTAAAAATGAATCGATTGATCCATTATTACATTTTAGCTACTCATATTTATACTTCGAACCATAGCCTTTTCGTGAAAATTTGCCCTTAAGCCATTATCAGTTTTCGGCATGAATGTAACGTGTCTAGAGGCAACCATTTATAAGCGTTACACAACCATCGCGATTTGGCAATCAGGTTGACAAAAGTGTGGCAACCGAGTTCTGAGCGTCTGAATCAAGTAACACAATATAGGTCTTAAAATCCTCGGCTCCTCTTTGAGATGGATTTTTCACAATCTTGATTTTGTTTGCAACAAAAAGTGGGCATATTCAGCCGCAGCCTTGCGCGAGACCAATAAGAAATTCGTTCGGTATGGTGCAATGCAGCTGCTGGTTCCAAAGAGGGAAGGTATTATTGTGATTATAGATAAGAGTAGATATTGTATATTATGATTACACTGCTGAACATTCCGGTAATTGTTTGCGTGTGTGAGAGAATGAGAGAGAGAAAGAAGAGAGAGAAAGAGAAGTAGAAACGAAGACTGACAGAAACGAAAAAGTATGGCACGACACGAAGTAGGGAAAAGGTTGACGAATGAACATTTTGGGGCTGTCTACGCTCTTTGTATTGAATGAGCAATGGAAGGATTGCCTAGAGCAGCCAAAAGGAAGATCTATTTGTAAAACAGTTATTGTGCTCGAGTGGTACCCTTGGGACGAGCACTCTATAGGAGTGATGGCTCAGTAATAGCTTTTTCATTGGCTGGAGACATCTTATTATTCCTACGACGGCTTGAGGCTGGAAACACGGTTTTTCCTCGCTTCTTTAAATCTATCTTCTTCTATATACAAACGAATGAAGCACTAGCTCATTGAATAGCAAGTAACGTAATGGTAAGTCTTGTAACAGCCAGCACAACGATATCGCTACATACATCACTACTATTAACGTGGCTTTCTACAAAATCCTTGTATGGAAAAGGATTTGCGGCCACTGCTGCTTATAGTACAAAGATTTCAACATTCCGCGTCAGCTCTCAATGGTAGAAGGAATATAAAACGCCATATAAGTATTATAGGTACATATAAGTTATAATCATATGAAAATTCCTTTTCGCATCTCTTCGTGCCTTCAGATTTCCCCCATTCTACTGTTACCAGTAATCTGTCCTTGAGAGTGAGCAGGCTGTAATTCGTACTTACCCCTCTTTCCTTCTTAGGCAAGCTGGTAGCTCTTCTAATAAATGCTACAATCCAGATACCTCAAAATGTATCTTACATGCAGCCGCAGTACCTAGGTACGTGCGTCCAATAGCTTTCGCGGATGCAACGTCGCCAATATCGATACTGCCGTGCTGAATTCTGCGCATCATAATTTCGTCTCGTAATGGTAACGCTTGCTCCTCTCGATGTTCATAACAAAAAACGTTGGCGAATATCATGGCTTCGGGAGATAGAGGTAGAAAAAGAGATTATCTACGAAACTCTTGGAGTATGGTGAAGCGATCTCTGTCATCATCTTCAGTAGCAAGAGAAGATCCCTCTACGACTTCGCAAACAAGCAACGCTTCACGCCTTGAGGTCCTGTCGAGGCCTTCTACACGCCCTCGCTCATCTCTATCTCCATCCTTATCGCCATCTATTAACTCCCAACTCTCGCTGAATCCCACAATTACAACTGAGCCACCAACAGTGCCCGATGCACCTAAATCGCCTCCGTCTCAACCGTCAAATCTCTGGAGTCGAGCGTTTCGCAATGCAGATGACACAACCAAGAAATGGCTCAAAGAACAAGGATTGGACCTCCAGTCTTCAGACGGAACGCAAGTCCAAGCTCAAATCAAAGAAGTGATGAGCCTCATGAAAAGCAAAGAGATTTCAGAAGATGTCAGCAAACCGCGGACAATCACAATCGCAAATCGCAAAATTATCGTTCGCGAATACCTCGCGGATGCTATTGGCTTTGTTACTATGGTCGGCGACGCAGCTATTGCTTTCGCTCCACCTCAAGCGAGTGCGCCGTGGGCTATTGCAAAAGCCGTCATGAAAGTATGTCAATTTTCTTGCTCCTCAAAGATGCTCTGCTGGGATCGGATGACCATATTGGCCAGGCTCATCTAGCCGCGTCATGCCATCTATTGAGATACAGCTTATTCATCTCGCCTCAGTATTTTATTAATCCATGTCTAGTCCAGCTATCTGGACCCAGTCTATCTACTTGGCCTAGATCATTAACCGGTTAGCTAACTGCTCAATACTAGATCCCAGTCAATAGTATTGAGCAGAAAGCTGCTCTTGTCGGCACAATCGAGTGGTTTATACGCATTACACGCAGAGGCCAAATCTACGAATCACTATACACGGCGGAGACGACAGATGAGGGAGTTTTATCGAACTTGCACAATGCCCTTGTCGAGCTATATACCGCTGCTACTGAGTTGTTTGCAAAATTTGATACCATGGCTAAAGGTGGCGCTTTCAAAGAGCTTTTGACAGCCGTCTTTAGTCCCAAATACGCTACAGATCTTGTCGCCAATGTAAACAAGAAGGAAGAAAACCTTGACAGGGAAGCCCGAAGTTGTGAAGCATCGCGCTCTGCTATATCATCTAAGGAGATGAGGACTCAAATAGACAATTTGGAGAACGAGTTGGCTCAGCTGTCTTCACCACTACTTCGGATAGATGATACTGTGTCAAGTATCTTCCAAAAGGTCAAGGCGGAAGAGCTAGAGAAGCTGATGGAATTTATCAGCTCAGAGATGTTTGGGAAAAGTCACGATAATGTTACACATTCAAGAGTGGAAAACACTGGAAATTGGCTGCTGGCAAACCAAGATTTCCGCGCTTGGCAAGATATACCCTCTTCTTCGGCTGTTTTCCTACTCAAGGGTGCTGGTACGTCTGTCTAAAAGTTCAAACTCCTAACGTGGCGGATAATACTTGGCTAACATTATCAGGCGGTACTGGCAAAACATATCTCACTTCCAGAGTGATTGATCATGTGAAAAGTAACTTGAAGAAATCGCCACATGACGAAGGGTTTGCATTTTTCTATTGTAATCGATCCGGATCTTCGATGCAGCAACCCATCGTCGTTCTAAGAAGCTTTGTTCGTCAGCTATCTGGTAAAGCTTTTGACGATTCTGATGAAATTCAAAGCAGTCTCGTTGAAAAATGCGCAGAGGCTAAAAAAAACGGGAGAGAATTGAGTTATGAGGACTGCGAAGAGCTCATCTTGAAATCCTTTGACGTCTATTCAAAAACGACAATCATTCTTGATGCTTTGGATGAGTCTGATATTGGGACGTACAACTTAGCAAAAGCTCTTATTCAAATGACAGAAAAGTCCAAAAAGCCGGTAAAAGTGTTTATATCGAGCCGACCAGATCGAGAATATTTAGAAGAAGTAATCAAGGACAAGTTTCTAATCACAGTGGACGCCAGCAATCAACACGATGACATTCAGAAATATCTGGAAGACAAGCTATACTCAACTAAGAGGTTTCAAGGGCGAGAAAAGGAGATACGAGATGAGATCAGGGGTATCTTCGAAACTAAAGGGAGCGGGATGTAAGTGGTTACCTACGTGCATACTTCAATTCCATTGATGTTGAAGACTAACATGAGAGATGCCGGACAAGGTTTCGGTGGGTTTATTTACAAGTCAAAAGCCTTGAAAAGTGTACTACGGATGATGCAGTGCATAACTGGACTCGAAAACTGCCACGCGACTTGACAGAAGCGTATAATCAACTATGGGACGTCATTGAAGAGCGTGACGAATCTGATGTCGCTTTAGCTGAGCGTGCTATTAAATGGGTGCTGTGTTCTACTGAGCCGCTCATATCAGAGCAGCTCTTGGAAGCCATCCAATATACAATCGAAGGATCTACGGTGGTGAAGAAAGGGAAACAGCCGCGGCAAGAAATCTTGTCACTTTGCCAGGATTTCTTGACGATTGATGAAAAACGAGGTGTATGGATGCTGCCGCATGCCTCGGTGGCGGAGTATTTTGAGTCAAGGGGCTGGACTGGTTGGAAGTGCGATGCGCTTGCTGCGAAGTTTTGCCTCGGATTTCTCGACGAATTCCAACCGAATGAGCTGTCTTACGGTACCTTTGCATATTACGTCAAAGACAACTGGCACAAGCACGTAACGCGATACGACAAATGGCTAGAATTGAAGGAAGAAAAAGCGGATCCAAGTGTTGCAACGGCTTTGAAGCGCTTTCTTGGATCGCCAAACGAGAGCAGCGACAGCTATCGGAAATGGGCCCAAAGTCACGAGTATGATTATCGCATACAACCTTCCAACATGGCTTTATTTGCGATGTGCAGATTCGGATTTTACCACACGTTGCGCGACTGGTGGCTGGAGGGCAAAATCACTCAGGAGATGGCCCTCCAAACAAATGGGTGGGGCGAAAACCCACTTGTGTTCGCGGCTGAGAGCGGTTGCGTGCCAATCTGCAGGCACTTGATGGGCTTGATTGATGCGATGCACCCCGATGCAGGGAGACACGCCGTGGCGCTGATCTCAGCAGTTTCCAGCAGGAATTACGACATCCTAAAGTTACTTGTGATGGAAGGGAATGCAGATGTCAATTTTGCAGATGGTCAAGAATCGACTGCTGCACAGTATGCTGCAATATTTCGCCCCGAGATGCTGCAATGGATGTTAGATCATAAACTCGTTAACCTAGAGAAAGAGAATGAGAGCGGCTATTGGGCTGGCAACGTTTTAATCGCAGCTGCAGGTTATGGAAACACTGAGTCAGTCCGAATTCTTGTCGGGGCCGGAGCAAATGTCAATGCCGCTGTGCGAAATGGCAAGTACGGGAGTGCCCTTGTCGCAGTGGCAGCGGAATGTGATTCTGAACGCCACGTGGAAATTGCAAATCTGCTCCTCGACAGCGGCGCTGATCCAAACCTGCCTTTGAGAGGTGGCGTATATGGCAGCGCGCTTGAGGCAGTGGTTCGTGTTCCCTGGGGCATGGGCACTAGAGAAGTAGAAAGCCGCAGAAAATTACAGTGTATGTTGCTTGAAGCTGGAGCGGATCCCACAGCCGTGTTTGATCGAGGCGAGCATGGAAGCGCAATGGCCGCTGCGGCATTCTTTGGATGGAAAGACTTGCTCAAGGCCATGATTGACCGTGTTGGGGCGGACAAGGCTATCCATGTCCTTCGCCAGAGCAGGCATCCCGATATACGTGAATTTCATAATGAGGAAGACGTTGAGCGTTGGAAAGACACGGCCGCATATCTGGCCAATGAAGTTGGCGCAAGTAAAGACGTTCTGCAAGGCATCGGCCTGTGGGATGTCGAGCCTGTGCATAATGAATCTGGACGGTCGGTGATTCGATTTGCTGAATATGGCGAGGAGAGGAATACTTCCAACGTTAAACTCCCAGTGACGGGTCGAATTGAAGAGTAAATGATGTGCCGGCTGATGCAAGCTATATTGAATCTCTCTGTATAAGTATACTCTTTTTTAAGGAGACATTATTTAACACCCTAATCTCATTATCTAACACCCTAGCTATAATATAATAAGGCAGCTATTCTGTATATTAATATATATATATATAACTAGTAAATATTATATATTTTAAAATAGCAGTAGTAGTAGTAATAGTAGTAGCAGTAGTAGTAGTAGCAGTAGTAGCAGTAGTAGTAGTAGTAGCAGTAGTAGTAGTAGTAGCAGTAGTAGTAGTAGTAGCAGGAGTAGTAGTAGTAGCAGTAGTAGCAGTAGTAGCAGTAGTAGCAGTAGTAGCAGCAGTAGCAGTAGTAGCAGCAGTAGCAGCAGTAGCAGCAGTAGCAATAATACTGGCAGCAGCCTACGCCTAAGCTGGAGGGTTAGATAATAGAATTAGGGTGCTGGATAACGTCTCCCCTTTTTTAGCTCCCAAGTGAAACAAGCGAGTCAAATTCATGTTCCCACTATGCAGTAGTCAGCGTGTCGCTCATTCTTGCAAACGGCTTGACTGCTTTGCGAAGGGTCTAATTGGTAGTGGCTCGTGATCTGCCCAGATTGAAGTACGCGGTCATGATATGGAAATATTGATTGACTAGCTAGGCATCATTCCTGGTGCCAGGTATACATTATCAGGATTGAATATCAATTGAACAACATTAAGAAGACAAAGAGGGTGACTTGAGGGGATCCAATGCCGATTTAAACATAAGCCACGTTGGTAGATTGTGAGAAGAAAACATGTCCCGAATACAAGAATCACTGTGGCGCATCCATAAGCATATCATTGCACACAAGAAGGCTCATAAATCTCTAGTAGTTCTTTATAGTTCATTATATTTATTGTATCTTGATTCTTAACATTTCAGTTTAATGACTTTCTCCCGTCGCAAACGCATATGTGAGTCAATGTAAAATCTGGATCCCTCGGAAACACAACTATTAGGCTGTCGTACGGAGACGATACCTTGCATTCCACAGCCCCGAGCGTTGTGAATCCCCAGTCTTGGGGCTTTCATTAACCATGGGCAGCTTCGGGTTGGCAGCAGGCCGCACATGAGCCTTCGGAGCTTTATACTTGATGCCACCGTTTGCACACTTGGCGTTGTTAAAGGCCGCGCCGGCAGCAGCCTTCCAGACCTCAGTGATATCCGTAACCATGGGCGCTGTCCAATAAAGCCGACAATCAGCATGTTCAACAACAAATTGCGCCGGAAGACCATCCTCCAGGTTCGTTCGGATTATCTGGTCTCGCACATTCATCGATCCCGCCGTGCTCCGCGCAATCGGCAGGCTCGAAACGTTTTGCAGCACCGCCTCGTTCGCTGCGTTGGTGCCAAGGAATGTTCCATCTTCGGCGAGCACGAAGACGTCGGTGAGCTGATAGATCTGCGAGCCCTTGACTCCGCCGACGCCCTGGATCGGGCCCTTTTTTGGCCGGCCACCGAAAGCAACAGACTTGACGCCTCCGTTGAGTCGGAGGGATTCGGATGCAATGGTGCAAGTCGAGGCGCAGGCACCGTCGTAGAGCAGGACAATGTTTTCCGGCAGGAATGGCTGAGAGAGATTTGCGCGGGTTCCGTATCCTGAAATCTCAAGGCCAAAGCCGAATGTGGTGTTTGTCGAGATGAGAGGATCGCTCCAGTTCCACCGCGTGAGAGCCGTGTAGGGTGTATCCTTGAACACTCTTGGCGCAAACTTGTCTGCAAAACTGGTAAAGGGCTTCTCTTTCTCGTTCAAGTCAAAGCGCCAATTCAGTTCCGTCAGATATGCCTCAATCTCCAGGAAACGGTTATCGGTGTAGGGATTCACGTGCTTGGAGGCGTTGCTGTAGACATGGGCCATGGTCTCAAACTCCGGGCTGAGCTTCCATCGCGAGAAGCCATCCGCTCGGATGTGAGGGAAGAGTTGGCCGTAAAGGTCGTAGCCCAGTCCTATGAGACCTCCACCGTTGCCCTGGAAATCGATAACGAGCTTCGTCTTCCCGGCGGTTACTGCTTCTGCAAAGAAGTTTTGGATAACGGCCTGAAATTGGATCGCGGAGCTGGGTTCAAAAGAGAGGAGAGAGAGGACGGCGACATCGTCAAAGCCCTCGCCTTCGAGAAAGTAGCCAGACACAGTACCGTCGTCAGTCGCCAGAACCGGCGCTGGGTATCCCGGGACCTGGCCCGACTGGGCTCCCGCGCTGATAGCAGCAAGAGGTTCCTCTCTGGGCTCGCCATCAATAGTGAGAACGCAAAGGTTACTGAAATAGGACGGGCCGTCCACGATGCCCGTGAAATTCGCCTTGACCGACGCGGTGTTCTCAAAGGTTGCGCTGGTTCCGTTGTTGAAGGTAAATGTCGTGTTTGGGCCCTGGTAGATGTATCGGACGCGGCCACCGCTCGAAAAGTAGCCTTTACTGCCTCCAGAAGCCGCTGTGAATCCTTTCGAGTAAAACATGGAGTTGTAGGCAGCATCTGCATCCTGATTGAAAGAGGCCGTTGTGACGGTGTCAAGGACGAACTTGGAGGCCTCGACCCCGTTGATCTTTGTGATTACGGGCGCTGTCTTTGGGTCCCTAATGACATCCTCTTTTGGTCGAATCAGCCACTGCCGATGAGTTTGTATAGGGCAGACTTGTTAACGACATGGCACTCACCATAGAGCTTAATCACGGGCAAATCCTTTCCATTCTCGCTGATTGATACAATGGGCTTCGGGCGTGTCCACTCAAATGCGATGGTCAACGCATCCGGATAAAACACAAAGTGCCCATCATGCGCCGGCCCCCAGACCCGAGCATAGAGATCCTCCTGAAACTCGTATTCGTTGGTATACTTGTCCGCCACGAGATCGGCCCTGACGCCGGCCAATGCCTTGAAGATGTCGTGAGGCGGGTAGAAGTAATCGGCGGGCGGGTCTGCCAGGTATGCCGAGTCCGACTGCCACTTCAGATACGGCTCCAAAGCGTCAATCAACTCGATGCCCGGTTCTTTGTGGAGGGGAATCGTGTTCAGGCACGCATGAGCGAGAGAGGCGGCCACAGTTGGTGTGGCTGGATGGTGTTAGTGGAGCTTGGTATCTTCATCTAATGTGCTCCGAAGACTCACCAGTGGCTCCAATCTGAGCGGCCCATAAGCTGCTGACTTGGGCGCATGGCTCGACAGTGTCACTTTTTGAGGCCTCTTTGGTAGTTGGAGTTGAAGCTGCTAGCACCACGGCCACATTAGCCCCTAAAGCTAAGAAAGACCGCATCTTCAATGCAGTTATTCCAATTTAACAAAGCAAAAGCTCGGATCTGCTTTCACGCAGAATGGGCGAGCGGCCCGGGTACACGGCCTGGCTTTATACAACATTGAAAAGCCGGCGCTGCTGCTCACACAGGCAAGTCATGTCAATGTTCACTAATATCGGGCAAGCTCGATAAGGCATTTGCCTGGATAGAATCAGCTCATCTATCAAAAGTGCCTTGAGGGATCAGTCCGATCGGCGCAGTTTGATGGGACAGCTTCCAAGTATCCGGCATCAAAAGGTCGCTACGGAGGCACTAGTCCGATCTTTTGAAAGTCGAATATAGAAGGTGGTAAGTATATGTATAAATAGACAGGGGTAGAATATGTAAAGTTCCACTATAGGAATAGTCAGTCGGCCATGAATCAAGCCGGCCGCTGTTTGTTTAAAGTTGGAGAATAGGCATACTGATAAGCATTCGCTACTTTTCGCCATGCTCACCTTGATGTGAGGACATGCAAGGCAAGTTGCGCAATTGTGGGATTGGTAACGTATTATAAACTGAACCGCAAGGTTACATGGAGAATTGATCAATGCATTGAATGTACCTCCTGCTGCCATATATGGTATGACTGGATTGATAGCCGGCAAAGATTACACTGAGCGCGGGGTGCAACGAGCAGACAACAGTGGATCAAGTACACGATCTGGCGGCTGTTTTGTTTATTCCCAGGAACAGAATCGCCAAATCCGGCAACCGCGTCAGAATTCTAGCCTGCGAATCGCAAAAGCGCCATACGAGGGATCGTGGGTATATGCGGTCTGCATCCTTCTCCTGGTTCTGGTTGACCCGGATGCCACAAAAATAGATGGCTTCATGGACTACTTCCCGTCTCTAGTCCGTCGCTATGTCGAGCTCGAGTATATCTGGGCTAGGCGTGGCCAACATTTGCACCAAAGTCTTTAACCCAATGATCAGGGGAAATGCTGCGTATTACAGAAGACAGTCCAGCAGATACTTGCTTATACCGGACACTTCGTTGCGAACAAATAGGGCACAGTCCGATGAACTTCCTCTCCCAAGCTATCGAGGGCTGTTCGATGGTCGTTCTATTCGCGATTCCGTTTATAACCTTTGTCCTTGGCTTTAACAGTTTTATCGTTAGTATCAGAGTGCCTGTTCTTATAACATTTCGATATGTTGAGGTTCAATCTTTCCCCATCAGGTTGATTATCACTAAATGTGTTGTGAAACCAGTTAATGGCCTTGGTGTCTGCCATGAAGGCTACCTTGTCAATTGTAAAGCTTTTGTCCTGGAGTGCCAACGTTTCTGTGCCATAAATCATCTCCACGTCACTTTCAATGCTCCTACGAACAGAGTCAAGAATATGCTGATTAAACATATGTCGCAGGACAGGCCATGGCTCTCGTCACCACACTTTATATCATCATGCTGCGTCTAATTAGGTGAACGAGCTCTCCTCTTCTATGTAGACATTGAATCTAATGCGCCCACTTGCCGAATCAGAATAGATGGAGCAAGAGTCTTATGCAGATATATCGAGTCGTATTACCTCTTGTTTCTTTAAAAAAAAAACAGGACGGAAATAAAAGTACGGCAAAGTAGCAAGTTAACACTACAATAGGCATCTGCCCATTTTGACATTGGCAATTTCTACCATGTAAATCCGATGGCATCGGGTAGTTTTGTGATACACAATATGCATTCTTAATTGAGATCTGTTGCCAGAAGCACCATCACCTGTTCCATACCGATTTCGGAGTGGATCTGGATTGCTCTCGTAGCTCAGTTGGTTAGAGCTTCGTACTAATAATTCAGCTTCGGCCGAAATCTTGGTAATGCGGAGGCCGCAGGTTCAAGCCCTGCCGAGAGCAGCAACTTCTTCACTTCAGTGGAGATATTTTTCTTTTAACAAGATTTGTTTTTCTTTTTGTGTCGCTGTCTTCCTACTGTCGCTTCCCATGTATGAGTTGCGGTATCTTCTAATTCGACCTTGACGCCTGCTGAATATTCTCTCTAATGATTTGCAACACACTCTCAGCACATTCCTCTGCCGTCCTGTCTTTGGTATAGATGGTGTACTTTGCGAGTCGCTTGTTGCTTGGATGCTCCAGAAAGTGTTTGTTGAGATCCAGTTTGTGATTTCTCCGAGCCTCCGTAATCTTCAAGGCTTCCTCCACATCCTCACACGGCATCAACAAGATAACGTTCGGATAGGGTTTCATCAAAGCCTCAATCTTTTCCAACTCTTCTGGATTCTCATATACCGAATGTCCGGCTCCGAAATCAATTACCTTGCCGTAAAACTCGTCGCCCTCCTTGTTAGCGGTTTGCAAGATGTGTGAAACGGCCTGGAATTCGAAGATTTTCCAATGTTGGTAAAATGGCCACAAGCCCTGTTCTTTGTATATCTTTTCTGCAAAGGCTTTATCGTAGCCAAATGGTGGGTAGAGCTCATCGCGGTGGCGATCAATGCTATACAGCTCCTTTGCGAGAGTCGTGGCGATGATTTTGCCGATTGTAGACTTGCCGGACCCCTCTGGGCCGATCAAGATGATGCTTTCAGCACTCATTATAACGCGTAATGGTTTATGAGACCTTTTGTTTGACACAATTCGCTTCTTCTTAAATATTTGTTCGGAACTGAGTTGCCGGGCTTGTAGAGGTTTATAAGTGAGTCATAACTCACCGACAAAAGTTCGCGGCCTTTACTTAACCCCACCGGCTCTCTGCGCCCTGGCGAAGATTAGCTTGTTCGTTTTTCATGTGTTCGGTATAGATTGCTTGTGCAACTGCATTTCTTAGCTCTCTATTGGCTACATCTACGGACAGGCGTTGGATATGACGCATCATATAATCTGTCGCGAGATCCCAAGACTCAGTCGAAGCGGTGACCCCGCTTACACCAATCGAGAGAGTTCTGTAACCACTTTGGGTGTGATAAGGTGTAGCGAACGATATACATATAAGCCCAGTGTTATTATTTTATCTAATATATGCTATAGTTGGGTATCTTGTAGTTGATGATGCTTCGTTATAAAGTGATAGAGAAAATTGAACTTTTGTTACCTGGAGTCATCGTCATGATTCGAGCCAGATATATGCGTAAGGGCTTTTTTTCCCTCTTCAAATACCTTGCCTTATGACGGGCGCCAACCTGTGTTTTCTCACATCACAGCCGTTAGCAAAGCACCACTCTTCTTGTTACCGTGGTGTTCGCTCTGTGCAAGCATCGCAATTAACATCTCTTCAATCTTACAGACCGACTGCTCTGCCTGTTTGGGACGAAGCCCAAGGTGACAAATCGACGCTAAGATTTCTCAGCGGGGCCGCCACAGCCTGGAGTTCATTGGTGGGGCGCGATATTGCTATCGATAAAGATTTTTTTCCTGGCATCTCGCCTCTTCTCGTTTTTCATTGCGACCCGAGACCCACCATTTTCCATTTGCGCAGAGTCGATCAGTCTTTCTCGTCGCAACAACCAAGACGCACGATTGATCCTAAGCTGCCAATTGCTATAAGACTGACTCAATTACACACAATGGCCGCGACAAAGCATCTCCTCGCTGAGGGCGACGACAGCGTTGCCGAGAACCGCCCGATCAAGAAGTCCAAGGTCGACTCCAGCGACGATGCTGAGAAGGCCCGCTTGAAGAAGGAGAAGAAGGACAAGAAGAAGGAGAAGAAAGACAAGAAGGAGAAGAAGAAGAAGTCAGAAGAAGAAGAAAATACCGAGGAGCCTGTAGAGAAGAAGAAGTCGAAAAAGGACAAGAAAGAGAAAAAGGCCAAGAAGTCTCAAGATGAGGACGCAACTGAAGAACAGCCCGAAAGCATGGACGTTGACGAGAAGCCCGTCGAAGACAAGAAACAATCCAAGAAGGATCGCAAATCCAAGAAGGAGACCAACGGCAATGCCTCCGAGGAAGCCTCCAACGGCAGCAGTTACGTCCAGACCATGAGCCTCTCCAACGTCGCCCAATCCGAAATCGACGAGTACCTGTCCAAGAACGAGATTGTCATTACAGACCCCAACAACGTCACCGACAAGCTCCGACCCATCACCGAATTCCACCACCTCCCCTCAACCAACCTCCTCGAGAAGAAGCCTTCTCCCTTTGCCAACTACAAAGCTCCCACTCCCATTCAGGCTGCCTCATGGCCATCTACTCTTTCTGGCCGTGATGTGGTTGGTGTGGCCGAGACAGGCTCCGGCAAGACCATGGCTTTCACTCTTCCCTGTGTAGAGGCCATTTCCACCATTGGAAAGAAGGGCATCAAGGCGGTTGTTGTGTCACCTACCCGCGAGTTGGCCATGCAGACATATGAGCAGATGAGTGGAGTTGCTGCTCTGCTGAGACTCAAGTGCGTCTGTCTCTATGGTGGTGCTTCAAAAGACGACCAGCGAGCGCTTCTCCAGAGGGGCGCCGACATCATCGTGGCCACTCCCGGTCGATTGAAGGACTTCATGTCTGACGGAACTGTCGATTTGAGCGGCTGCAAATTCGCCGTCTTGGACGAGGCCGATCGTATGCTGGACAAGGGTTTCGAAGAGGACATCAAGCTGATTCTTGGCTCCTGCCCTCCCCGAGAGGAGCGCCAAACGCTCATGTTCACTGCTACCTGGCCGTTCTCCGTCCAGAGCCTGGCATCCAGTTTCATGGTTAACCCAGTCAAGATCACCATTGGATCTCGCGGCAAGGAGACTGAGAACGGCTCAGTAGAGCTGCAGGCCAACACCCGTATTACACAAAAGGTCGAGGTTGTGGACCCCAGAGACAAGGAATTCAGACTCTTGCAAATCATCAAGCAGCATCACCAGGGCAAGCAAAAGGATGACCGAATTCTGGTCTTTTGCTTGTACAAGAAGGAGGCCACTCGTATCGAGGGCTTCCTTGGCCGTAAGGGCGTTCGCGTGGCTGGTATTCACGGAGATTTGAAGCAGGAGCAGCGAACCAGAAGCTTGGAGGCTTTCAAGTCTGGCAACACACCAGTTCTGGTTGCTACAGATGTGGCTGCTCGAGGATTGGATATTCCCGAGGTCAAGCTTGTCATCAATGTTACAGTAAGTTATGGGTCTAATGCAAAGATCTATAATGTTCTTCTCTAACTCACTCTCCACAGTTCCCTCTCACTATCGAGGATTACGTCCACCGTATTGGGCGAACTGGCCGAGCCGGCAAGACAGGCGAGGCCATTACCATGTTCACCATCCAAGACAAGGCGCACTCTGGATCGTAAGTAGTCAATTCAACCGCTGGTGCACTTTAAGAACAGAAAAAGCTAATGAGTCCGAAATAGTCTCATCAACATCCTCAAGGGTGCCAACCAGCCTGTCCCCGACGAGCTGATGAAGTTTGGCACTGTCGTCAAGAAGAAGACTCACGACATGTACGGCGGCTTCTTCAAGGACGTGGATCCGAACCAGAAGTCGACAAAAATTACTTTTGATTAGATTATAGCATGGGTATATCGGTAAAGGGAAAATGGGTCTTTTTTGTTTTACTCTCGTCTGTTTTTTTTTTTCGTCTTATTTCGTTACTACTCGCGCTTACTTGCTCTGCGACCTCGGATGGACTGAAAGCATTCGAAGAGAAACTTTCGCTCTAGAGATACACTACAGCACCAAAATGTTAGACGATTGTGTATATTAAAAGCAGATAGAGGCATAGCATGTAGAGATGTGTTGACATACATTAAAAGCAGTAATGGAATGGCAAAGCCAATAATCTTGATCAGGGTCTCAAGTGGCCGCTCTTGGCCAGCTTCGTGAAATTTCAGCTGCCGTAAGAGGACCAGCGTTGACAGCGATACGGCGATTGGAGTTGTGGGATATAGCGACGAGGGTGCAAAGTCTAGACCATGAGATTTAAAGAATTCGTTGATGAAAGCGCCGCTCCAGATGATTCGACAGAGCATGTTGATGCTGTTGGCGTAGACGAGGCCTATGGCACCAAGCGAAAGGACGCGCATAAAGAGGAAAGCTGAAGCGGCAAAGACGGCTGAGAAGATGCCCATCCAGAATGATTGGCGGTGCACCTGGGCCTCGGAGGCGACCGAGGCAACAAAAGCCTCTGTGATTCCATTGAGTCCCATGAAGGGGATGTAGAAACAGTAGGTGCTAAGAACTTGGCCAGCCCCTGATCCAGTCCAGAGTTTACCTGCTACGATGGATAGAAGCGCCGGAGCCGCAAAAGGTCCAATGCTGACAATGATGGCTGATAAAAGAATGTACAGACGCAAGATTGTGTGTAAGTTCTGTCTCGCCTCCTTGACTGACGAAGAGGGCTGCGACGAAGACTGGCCATTGCCAGCAGAGGGTGAAGATAAAAGGCGAGAAAAGTAGCTGCGGCTGCTCTCTTCGACGGGTTGGAAGAGAAGGCGGGCGAGAAGACTACCGTAGTTGTTTGCCAAAGCATACACGCCTTGGGCTTCAGGGTTAGAGAAGAGCGAAATGAGAAAGGTGTCGCCTTGTGTGAGAAGATGCTTCACCACACTTTGGGCCATCATGCTTCCCGCGAGATTGACTGTCGGCTTGTAGAAGTACGATAGCAGAAAAACGACATTCTGGTTGGAAGCCAGTTGCTTGGGCAGAAGTGAGAATCCAGTCTTGGCCGCAAGGCGGTATCCTGAGACAAAATATACGACAAGCAGGGAAACACCGTATGAGAGCTGGCCAAGAGCAAAGGGAAGAACGCCGATATCCCGACCACTTCGGGACGCCCAGACAGCGGATCCAAAGACTACAGCGCAGCGAAGGAACGTGGCGATAGACTCTGCAGTTGCACGAGTGCCAAACTGAAGACGCGTCTGCATCAGGACGAAACAAGGCTCGGACATGAGCTCAACCATGGCAGCAATTCCGTAGAGCCAGAGGGACTCAACTAGCCAGGGTGTCTGAAGCGTGTCGACAGAGGCAGATGCGAGATACATCCATCCTAAAGCGACGCTGACGATGCTGCCCAGCCCAACGGCGAGATACCCCAGGTTCACCACTGCTTGTCCCTCTTGCCGTGCAGCTGCAGCAGCATCATCTTCAGTCTCATCGTCCTTGGCGTTTGCTGCTCCAGCAATGCCCTGGCGCTGAATGGCTACACGCAAGCTCTCACGGGCGAAAAACAGAACCGAGAGATAGAATACTTCGAGCTGTGTAGAGAGGGCCAGAAGAGGAGCAGTGAGGAAACGAAGCAGCAGCTGGTTGGCGACGAAGGTGACGAGACGCGATGCGACTTGGAGGATGATGAGCAGGGAGGCGCCTTTGATGACGGACGGGCTAGACGTTTGAGGCTGAGCTGGAGGGCTGTTGGCGGTGTTGTTTTTGGTTTTGGGCTTGTCTATGGGGGGTTGAGCACCCTCGTCCTTTGGAGGCGCCATCATGAGCTCATGGATGCGTGATGTGAACTTGAAAGCGATGCTGATGCTGAGATCGAGACTGATACTAAATATCACACGTGGAGCTTTTGGAGGTTGAGCTGGCCCGTGCCTTGCGGGCTGCCGGCATTAGCGGTACGTTTAGTGGGTTTAGTGGGTGGGAGCTGAATTCTAGGGAGGGCGGCCACTGATGTACAGAGTTGATGGCTTCTACCCTGGATATCATGAGAACGGCGGGTAAATGAATGGGTTTGGATTGGAATAATGAAGGTTGTCTCATATAATTTTCCATATATAAGAAGAATTGATCATGATAGAGTATAGCGTATTTATATGTAAGAGATGGGTTTAATCAGATCAATCTATGCTGAAATGAACTTTCATTCGATTGCCAAGAGTCATTTCATTATCATTCAGTGGCTTTTTGAATAACAAGTTCCACGTCGCCATACAATTCTTTTAGTTCCAAACGTAGCAATGAAGCTAATTCCAACTTGAGGGCTCTAGAGCTCGTAACGATGGCAGCAATTGAGAACGGGATAAATCTATATATAGTACATAGGTATGTTCGCATGCCTAAAGTCATTGGATTGTATCGGCAAATCTCCACTGCTGCCCGCACTTAGCCCTTGTTGCTTTCGATATAGCCAATAAAGACTAGCAAATATTGCCAATGCGGCCTGGGATTTGGACTAATGAGAAGCTATTCGATCATTGTTACCTCAAATGGAAAGTTCATTCTGCTTTTCAGGCGCACATATAAGCCATAGTTCGGAATGCATGGCGTAGGCATGTGCCTACATGTATGTAAATGCGAGCTGCCAGGCCCGGGGATACAGCCAGGTTATCTGGGACATGGCAGTTATTTTACCGTGGTTACTACATAGAACAGTAGTCTACGAGTCAGTAACTCATAAATCTCACAATGGCGTTCAGTTATTATTCTACAACTGGCGCTTTTTATATCTCTAGGAGTGTCGGCTGAACAACAGTGCTTTCCGTGCAGGGTTTGTGTACGAGGATGAAAAGATCCTTTCGCCCTGATTGACCATCCTTGTCAAGTACTATATTGCTATGTATACAATTTTGACGTATGGGGTTATTGGCTACATTAAAAGCAACGCTATTTCGCTTGGCCATGCTCGCAACTTACATAAAGGCACACTCTATGGCCAGCCATTCGATCTCTTGCCGTTCGAAACTCAAACATGTAATTATAATACATAATGAACGAGACATTTTCAACACATTATACTCCTCAGCAATCTTCGGCGTTTGTCGACGATGACAGTCGCTGGGAAGCTGTGAAATCGCGCAACGTCAAGGCAGATGGTCTCTTTGTCTACGCTGTGCGAAGCACTGGCGTATATTCCCGCCCTACCTGCAAAGCGCGCCTCGCCCATCGATTCAATACCGCCTTCTTCAAAACAAGTATCGAAGCCCAAAGTGCAGGATACCGACCGTGTAAGCGCTGTCATCCTGAAAATAGTGCTCCTATGCCGGAAGATATCGGGATGGCCAAGATACGTGCATTCATGAAGACACGACCCCTTACGGCGATGATGGAGAAGGATGGGACAATCGCAATGCTGAGTCTAAGTCAGATGGCTCGGCAGGCTGGGCTATCAAAATGGCATTTTCACCGCGAGTTTAAAAAGTGTTTTGGAGTGACACCGGTCGAATATCTCAGGGTAGAGAAGAAAGCAGCGAGACTTGCGATTTCAGAAAAAGAGCAAGATGAGAGCCTGTTGCCTAGAGGGGGATCTCACATCAAAAAAGGTAGGCCGTGCTTCCTTTCCCTTTTTTGGGACTAAAAATCACTTTTGGTGGTTGGAGATTGTTTATTAGTGGCGCACATAGGAGCTGACAAGCCATAGAGCATTCAGATGAACTCGACACGACGGGAGAGTAAATATCTGTGTTCTAATCGGGTGCAGAAATTACTCTTCACGTTGAACGCGTAATCAGGAAGTGAATAGCCAAGATGACGCAATTGGAATGGACAAAACAGGAGTTTTTAATCACGAACCTATATATATAATTAAAGAAAGGCTTATAGACACGATTAAAGCCAACAAGATAGACGAGACATATAATTCTACTAATTAAGCATCTATTACGATATGAATTGCAGCGTCAATGCTGTATTCCCTTTTTTCTTTTGGCTCTGAGCATGATAACCGTTCTTCACACCAATCATCAAGGACGTTTTATGTAATTGATGAAAAAAAGCAATGGAGACGTCCAATGAGATGAAACCAGAGCGGCCAAGCCGCAGCGGAGACAACGCATTGCGAACATTTTCCCCGACTTTTAATATAGAAATAGTATTACAATATGTTGGGTTTTCTTTATCGAGCCGCAGGTAATTCAATTATCTAATGAAATAGCGATTTGGGCAATGAAATGTCGAGGCTCTTCCGAACAAACCCGCGGCATCCCGAAGTGCTACCCCGTCCGTTGTACATGTATAGACTTCAGACGCATACCCCGCAACTCGTTTTCGTTTGCTATTCCACAAATCTCCAATGAACAATAGAAAACCTTGAAAACTTCCAAGTTATGACGATTTGCGTGACTTTGGCCGCGGAAGCTCGTGAGGCGGTGTTTCTTCATCACATGTCGCGATGCTGCGAATATAAAAGGGCACGGAATGCCCTTTTATCGGTTTTTTTTTTCTTGCTCAAAAAACACTCAAGGCAATCATTTACAATCACCAATCTCGAAAACTATCTTATTATACATCTTGTAAAAGATTATACTCCATCAAGTAGCCATGGCTTCGGAATATACCATCAACGCTAGAAGTGCCGTTGCTGCTGTAGCTGCATCTGCTAAATCTTTCCGCATTTACTTCCAAGATACGCAGAATGGCATCCGCGAAGGAGTCTACAAAGATGGAGAGTGGAATGTTTCTGGCAAGGCCATCTTTTATGCCAGGCGACTCAGTCCTCTTTCCGCTGTTAGCTGGGACGGGGGAAGCCAGGTGAGATGAGACTCTGCCCTCCTACGCTATCTCAACCGTTGACAAATGGATGCAGATTCGAATCTACAGCATCTCTGAAAATGGGTTGCTTGAAGAGTGGTGCAACGGTAGTGGAGGGCAATGGGTTCCAGGCTATCTTACAAAGCTAAAGGTTCAAACGGCTCCAAACTCGTCTGTCGCTGCTGTCAACTGGGATGGACAGAATATTCGTGTGTACTGCCAAGGTAAGAATACAACAGATTGCTCAAAGTAAAAGGCAGAGTCCTCTCTAACATTGGAACAAAAGAATCCTCCAACACTATCCAAGAATACTGCGTCGGAGATCCTTGGAAGAAGGGTGCAACTCTTCCAGTCGCTGATGTAGGATCCAACCTTGCGGCTGTGTCGTGGACACAGAAGGGTAAACCACATCTACGAGTTTACTACCAAACTACAGATCTTTCCGTTCAGGAGCATTGCTATGACAATGGCTGGAGCAAGGGTAAGTTGAAGCACTGCATCGATTTCATGGTCGCATATTAACAGTAAGACATCTTAGGCGGCTTTAATCCTGGTGTCGCATTGAAGAACACTGCCATAGCTGCCACTGCGTGGAATGGCTCTGAGGTGCAGCTTCGTATCTATTTGCAAGATACCTATGGGCAATTGAGAGGTTACAAATGGTCTGGCTCGTGGGAGAAAACGGAGTTTAGTAGCCCTGTGCCAGTTGGTACCCACATGGTTGCGGTGAACTGGCACGATGGGCAGATTGTCAAAGTCTACTACCAGTCTGAGGATGGGACTATCTGGGAGGAGAGTGATGACGGTACGAAGAAACAGGTTGCGTAGATACTAGGTTCTAGTATCAATTAGCTCGCCTCATTTTAATCAGATAGCATAGCTATAAGAATGTACTACATCTCAGATCTCAGCGGCAATGGTATAGAGTTAGTCCATGGTTGTTTACTAATAAGCCATCTATATTCGCTTTCAAGCTTCAGAAGGAGACGAAGATCTGTCGATCGATCTCGTTTCTCCCTTTACAAACGGAAAATTTCAAGAGGTACCCTGTAATTACTGTCAGCGTTTTGCCGATCAACCGCTTCAAGTTCATTAAACACTAGTGGAGAAAGAAGCCGAAATACCATGCTGACAGAACATGGTAGGTGTCGGAGAATTTTGCGAGCCTCGGAAATGTCGGATCGAGATCACCTAATGCAGAAGGGATCACAACCATTCTAAAAACCAGAAAAGAAAAGTGATCATACAGACGAGTGCTCGGCTACCATCGCGAATTGCGTACCATATTTAGGCTCGTATAATATCAACGGTAACGTAATATTATGGGACACTTCAAATATGAGCTGAACCTCCCAGCCTACCGATATCACTCATACCCCTATCTTCATCAGCTCTATGAATTGTCATGACTCTTTCCCTCGGTAATCATCAAAGCACAAAAAGTTGAAGTGTGTTTCTCTATACTTCACCCGGCTACCAGTCATCTCAGCTCTTGAGAATCTTAAAGCCTACATCCACAAAGCCTACACCCCATATTTCCATGCACAGTAGGCAGCCTTACTCTTCTCTCCATTGCCTCCGTTGGTCGACGCGTGGCAACAGCTGAGATACAAAGCTGAGATTGGATCAGCTACTACTACTCAAGGCAGTCTTTCTCAAGGCCCACAATCTTACTCACAAAGACTAATCGTACGGCATGGCTAAGGATCTGACTCGCGTGTACGAATCAGTCTGCAGCTTATACTAGTTAAGCGTCTGTCGGCTACCACTCAAAACAAACCCGTCTTTTTTTGGCTACGATGTTTATTCTAGTGTTTTTTCACGAGGCTAAATTCGCTCTCCATCCCTATTCAACCCGAAGAGTCAGGGGTGATCTCCATGGAGAAAACGTGGCTGTCCCAAACGGTGATCCAACGGGAACGCTCCCGGAAGTTCTCTAGTCAACTTGTGGAGAGCTTGGAGAATAGCTAAATTAGCAAGCTTTACCTAGTTTTTGGTCGGATGGAGAGTGACCGGTCTGCCGGAACTGTGTCCTAGTATGCCGAGGACCGCCGCTTGTTAAGTGCGAGCGACCCAGTGTAAGATCAGAATTTTATACTGCTGCCTGTTGAGCGTACGGGGGCTGCGGGTAATGCTATTCCGGGGAATGGGGATGTGGCTGATCTAAGAAGCTTGGTTGGCTAGTTTGTTTGATGGAATCAGGCTTTTTTTGTATTGGAAGAGTCGAAGCATCAGACGAAATTTCAGTGATCCGCACCCTCGTCAGCCTTCATAGGTTAATGGCTGTCGCTGAGAAGAGGTGGGAAGTAGTGCAAAAGTAGTGCAAATCTAGTCCGACTAAAGAGAGCTGTTCCAAATTGACGGAACATTTTAGATTAGCTGTTGCCTTTAATGGCAAATCAGTAGATCAATAGATCAAAATTGCTGCTTGGAAGCATGTACAAGGTAACAGATGTGTTGTACTCCTCTTCAGGGGTGCAACAGAGATATTTTCGCTCGCTATACGTGTCATAGTGCTTTACTACGATAAATTACTGGCGTCCAGTTGCCACTTTTCATCTTCTAGGAAAGCCTTCAGACGGTCATCTAGCCACTTCAAGTCCTGTTTGCTCACGCCTGGACCGCCCGCCCTAAAACGACTCTCAATTAGTTTCTCTTGTGAATTTCATTCCGAGCTATTCGGTTCTCAAAAACGTACCAGTGACCCCAAATGGATGGGAATGGAATACACGCCCCAATACCTTTAGTCATGTTTTGTACCTCATATTCCGAATCCTCGGGAGGAAAGTATAGGTCAGTCTTGCCAGGTAGGACTAACGTTTTGGCCTTGATACTTCTCATGGCCAGCTCAAAGTCCTTATTATACGGTTCTTGATCTGAGCAATCTGCAGCTTGCCACGAATGAAGCATAGTAAGCAAGTTCTCAGGGTCTACATAGAAGTTAGTAAGTACAGCATTTCTAGCACAGCCATCAGACAAACTTTTGGAAAGAGCCCATGACTCCCAGAAATTGACCATAAAATCCTCAAGGTTCTTGTACCCCAATTCCGTCTCATACAAGGCAGAACGATAAAAGGCTTGACTAAATCCCCACCCTGCATATACTCGACCAAACGCCTTCAGCCCGGAAACTTTCTCTTCTTCAGTCCACACCCGGTACGTCTTAGCCAACTCACCAGCTGCGCTACCAGCCGATGAAGTCCCCTTAGCAGCAAGTAGTGCGCTCTTGACGCCTTCGAGAAAGACTTGGTTGTGCAGCGAAGTGCGAGCGCTTCCGCAGAAGGGAACGCCTAGATCCATAAAGTCGGGATATTGGGTCAGCCACTGGTAGGTCTGTCCAGCACCCATGCTCCAGCCCAAGACCATCCGTGCGTGCTGGATGCCTAGGCCCTCGGTTACAAGTCGGTATTGAGCTGTGACATTATCCTTCACAGTGATATTGGGAAACGGCTTGAGTGGGGACGCTCGAGGAATATTGGATGGACTACTGGACTGTCCATTCCCAAAAATGGCTGGGACGACGATGAAGTATCGACGGGGATCGAGTGCTTTGTCTTCGCCAATAAGCCATTCGTTGTCAGAGATTAGGCCGCTGAACCAAGAGGGGTAAATGATGGCAGGGGATGACGAATGGCCATAGGTCTTGTAGGCGATGAAGGCATTTGAAATGGTCTCGCCTGAGACGAGCTTGAAATCGCCCAGCTGAAAGGTCTTGTAGTCTAGTTCGCTACCCATGGTTGTTACTTCTAGCTGAGTCTGATATTGACAAATCTCAGGTATTGGTAGAGAACATCACGATGGAGCTGCGAGCAGATGCAGCTTTATTAGTTCGAATAGCGGCCGATGAATGCCGATTAAAGGCGCTGTGCATTCCGTTTCGTCATGATAAGACATCTTGACTGTGCATCGGGTCGGATAGTGAATGCTACCCCAATTGATAGAGTGAGGGGAAGCGCTTGAGGCGTTTGGACCGCACGTGATGCAGTGCGAGATGCATCTACTATCTGCTTGATAACAGCGCTATTAGTAAGTGATCTGCAACTCAATCGCTCTCGAATCTCAGGCCTTGATACAATAGACTGATAAAAGAAGTCGGCGATGATAACAACTGTGGTGGCATATACCGGTATCCTTCGATGGCTCTCCACATACATGCATGCAGATAGGCTCTACTTTGCCAGATAGCGGCTATGGTCTGAAACTCGAAGTTGATACTACTGACTCATTTGGTAGCCTTGATTGAATTTGATCTAGCGACTAATTTTGTCACTTTAAACCAAAGAATTCATTAACTTTCGAGACCTTTTGTTGACAGAATCTCTACGGCCAGTCAATGGTGATGATTCTCACTCAGCGTCAAAATTCCCGGTCGGTCCGTCCCGTCAGCAACCACTACAAGAATTCGACTGGCTTCAAGCGCTCACATCACATGAAGTGACCGATGTCCCGAGCCATAAGCTGACAGATTAAGTCTTTCTTACAGAGCTTATACCCCTATAACATTAGACTCTTCTCCATCCCAGAATCCAGCCTCTGCTCAATCTAGTGCTTCGTAGCGCGGGCCGAGTCGAGAGCCCGTGGCGGCGCCGCGCCTGATGGTGCTGACGATACAGGCCTCTTAGTGCCCAATGCAGCTTTCCTGCTGCTGCTACGCCGTAGTCGTACTGGTATTCCGCCTCTGCGGGTTGGTAGTGCCATCCTACGGCAATCTAGAAGGGCGGAATGGAACAATGAAACGTGGGATCCCTCGTCGATTTGCCTCTGCTCAAGACATTTGAACCCTGCTGAATAATGCTACTCAGGCAGGGGAGTTTCGGTGTTGTTGGCCGAGCAAGAAGACGCAAAAGAATGCGCGCATTAAGCAAGCCTGCTACTCCTACTCTGGGGTGACATGCGACGCCACACCACAGAATGGAAATGAATGTTTGAAACTGGCCATGGCAACAAGGTTGGACAAGTTTTGCTGTGAGTGTTTCGCTTTCGAGATGGTCGCCTCACCTCATAGTAGCCTCAAGCGTCTTAGTGCCAACTATGCGTTTATATCGAAGGTCTTTGTCCTAGAGGAGTGTCGAAGACTCAGCCTATGGACGATGGCTTGGGGGACGGGTTGGAGAAGAAAAAAGAGTGAGTGGGGTTAATATAATTTATACGGAGCCCTCCGCGTTGGATTCAGATGCTCGCAGACAGCGACGTGAATTGTGGTGTTGTCATTTCAATGTCCTCGGCATGGTGCTATTGGTGCAAATTGACTCCAAATGTTTACGTCGTATTTGTCGAGGCTTCCAATGATACCGTCATACTGCGTATCAAGAGGAGGGAGATCCAGAAAGGAGATGCAAACAAGCAATACACCGGCGTATGTGCTGCTGTTTCTCCGCAGTTCATGTCATCTGCAGGTCGTGTGAGTGGACCGCCGAGTAGCGGCCCTGGAGTTGATGAAGCGGGATGCAGCCAGAACCAGAAGTGGCCCGCATACTGGGGCGGATACACACCTCTTCCGTTTTTTTCTTTGAGCCGAATCCCAAGGGGCCAAGCTGCTGTAGGATTCCGAGGTGGGCACACCTTTATTAGGTGTTGAGTAGCCGTTTGATGAAGAGGAACTCGGGCTCGGCCAACGGGAGGGCACAAGGCTGTCATTGGCGAGTTCGATGAGAAACGAATTTCGAGACAATCTTACGCAGGCGTCTCTGGCACCTTGGCACGATGCTGTTGGCGGTGGCTGCGGAGCCCTGTCACCCACGATATATTGTCCAATTTCCTTGCCATGTGTACGAGATGCTGTGCACAGACGCCATGAGCTACTAATTTAGAGCAGAAATAGTCCATGAAGGTAGCTTTAATATACAAGAGCAGTAGTACGAGTACTTGTATGATAGTGGGAGGATACCCCCAGATATAGACCACGATGGTGATGGTGGCGATGCTCTGATGCACGGCGTAACGGGCAGGGGAGCTTGCATGGCAGGGCCTCTCTATCTGCTGCATCTGACAGTCAGCTTTTGACCGATCCATCACCATGGGATAATCTTCAACCGCTGAACTAGCCTCACTGTGGCCTAGCAAACTTGCTCTGTGCCATACCAGTACAATACCAGTAATCCTTGATCCGTAATCACTACTCGCGCAGCTCTACGAATCCAGTTCTGCATTCACACTTACACCACCAGCACAGAGCACTATTGGCTCTCTTATATCGGAGCAGCTAAAGGGGCGGGCTGGCGGGGAAGTCCCCTTTGGATGGAGTTTGATGGAGACAACCTGAGCTTTGGGGATGCGCCCCGGCCTCTGCAAAATGCAATGGAACACATACGAGCACTAGAGGCCAATTCCGCTACTAGCAGTAGGCCGAGGACAGAGGACATAGTGCTTCTTCTAGTGTGTTGTTAGTCCTGGCTCCCACGCAGGCCGTGATACCCACCTGCATGTGAAGCTGCCGCTAATACGCAAAACGCCACGTTCTGCTCCCGACAGCCACAGCACGGTAGATACGTAATAGTGCGGCCCGGTGTGAAATGAAGGGGATGCTGAGATTAAAGAAAATTTTTCTCTTGCCTTGCATTTGGGAATCCGAGGCGCGGTGGTCTGCGGATGTAGCCGGGCAGGAGTCTGGGCCAAGTCATTATACCAGTCCAGGTAGAACGTGCATCTAAGACAGCCGGCTGAAGATCCAATTGACCGGGCACATGTGAATACTACCCCGGTGCCATGTCTCTAGTGATGAGTAAAGTCGAAGCAGCCCATAGAATCCTTGCAATCCAGTACAGTGCATATAGAAGTAATGCTGTATACGAGTATCCGTACCTGGGCTCTTAATAGTCTGCGCGCCCGGACTGTTTAGAGCAGGTACTTTGCTGGGTGGCCTGACTCGAGATGCTTTGCTAGCGATCATTGGCGTCACGTTATCAAATTCTGCGATTCCTCAATACAGGGCTGACAACCGGTTACGCGCGGGCGACAGCGAGAAGAGCATGGATTCCCTTGACCCATGGCTGTCCTCGGCTGTCGTCCTTTCTGTCTCTCCGCTTCTGTCTGGAAATCACACATACTGTACATGTAAGGCACCAGTGAGCTATCGTTTCACCAGCCTTCTGTGACAGGATGGCTGCAAACACAACGGCTGTGTGGAGGACAAGGCCGGCACCAAGGAGGGCAGATCCGCGGTCGTCACATCCGCGATGCGCCAGTAGCAGCGCTTCTCGCTCCTAGGCCTTTTCACCCACCAGGGGCCGGTCTCTGAATAGCTGTCAGACAAGAAGATGAGCCGCTACCACTGGCTGTTCTACAGCCTTGCATCGCCACTCTTTGTACGAGCGTGATTTCATCCTCTTCCATGGCCCAGGCAACAAGTAAGCTAGGGCAGGGCGGCTGGAGAGCGAGACCCCGGAAAGCAGCTGATGGCCCATCCTGGTTGGCCGGCTGAATCGTCAACGCTGGACCGGTCCCTCCACGGAAGAGAGGCCACCCCACAAGCCGCCTGCTGGGCTCGCTGGTGCGGAGAGAACTTGGAAGTTGCTGCTCGGCCTGGCTGATTATTTGGAAGACATGTGTTTGATATTTCGTCCCATACTCGATAGAACGCCGCCGTCAATGCACGACTGCTGTCCGCGGCAGGCTTCCGTGGTGCCGGAATGGCCTGAGAATACTGCTAGTCCAGTTCCTGAAACGACAGCAGTTCGTGATGGACGCGTAGCCGAGAGTTTGCAACAGGAAAGCGACCTACAGCACACGCATGAACTACACGCTGAGCTCTGCATGTCTCACTCGCACACACACGTTTACTTGGTCACTGCAGGGCCCTCGCAAATAGGCACTGGCTGGACTTGGTTCCCTCATCGGGTAAAGAGGAACATGCCCAAAGAGCGAGCCCCGGGTGAACTGTGAACTGGCGCCAGGGGTCCCGCCAAAGAGCCTGCCTGCACCTATCAAAAACTTACGCAGCCCTTGTCTCCGGCCAATTGGGTTTTGGTCTGGCCTAGTGGCGTTGTGGCGTCTGGCCCAGCGAAATTGGGGCCCCGACTGGAGGGTCTGGAGGGTCTGGAGAGCAGCCATCGCCAAAATCACTTCCCCATACGGAGCTCACCACCAATCTTCATACATATTGGACATGGGGCCCCGTAGCGTCCCCATCAGGCCTCTCCATTTCCATCCAAGCACCACCAGCTCTCGTGTGCTATAGTCTGCTACCGACTCTTTCTTAGCGGAGGATGCGCTCTCGGTCCGGTTTTTTTCCCCAAGCTATCGGCTGTTCCAGTCCACGGCTGGCTTAGACACCATCCGTTGAAGCTTTTCTATTTTTCTCATTTATTTTCATTTGACAATCTCTTTCGACAGCAGCTATTGCTGCCACTTTACCCTTCACAACCAGTAAAGACGCCTTTTTGCCTCAGGAGCCTGTCCCTGCTGCCACTCGTTCTTTAGGAGCCACCCTCTTGGAAGCCACCCTGGTCGAGCTGCCAACACCGTCGCTTTTCCAGCCGAGAAATACACTCCCCTCTTTCTTCAGCTCCTACTGGAACCTGAGTCGTCAAGCGAGAGACTATTACTTGTCATTTCCTCCCCGTGAAATAGTCCAGCCACTTTTCGAAACCTTCATCTTTCGCCATCAGCCGTTTGTTCGACCCCGCGGGGAACACAAGACAACTCTCTTTTTCTTTTTGCTACACCACCTTCGGTCTGTTTATCCGCTATCAAGGTCCCACAGCCGAATTCACCCCCAGCCCAGCCAACAAACATGGAGCCACCTCCATTTGCTACAGATCTGGATCGGATAGCGTGAGTCTGCCTCAACCCCCTTTACTGTTTAGCCTCGAGACTTGATCTGGGGCTCGACCGGTCTGGTCAAACCACGCCGGTAGCCTACGCTACCTCTTCGAACCGCAGGGATCCATGAGGCTAATGCAGTGCTTTTTTGTTTATAATCCAGTGAGACCCTGCGTCGTATTGACACTGGTGGTTCAACCACATCGTCTCGGCATAATGCCACATCATTTGACCCCAGCAGAGATACTCAAAGACACCCAGACATCATGAATGAACCTCGCTATCACGCCGCTACTCGCGACTTCCCCGTGCCTCCCCCGTCCAAGGGCGAGGCCGTCGCGCAATGGCTTGAGGAGAGCGACGACATCGTCGAGCAGTACCACATGCCCCTGCAGAGAGATTCAAGAGGCTCTCTGCCCCGTCGCCCGCCGTCCAGGGATCGGCCCTTGACTGGTCGACGAGAATCGCTCAACTCGCAACTCTCACAACGCAAGTTGTCCAACGCATCATCCAGCTACTACGCCACACAGGGATACAGCCTGTATCCTGCTCCTTCAAAGCCATTGCCAGCAATTCCTCCCCCTAAAACCGCCACTCACCGGGTGCCCTCTCGAGATTCCTCAGATAGGTCGTCTATCAGCACTCATCGCTCTTCTCAAGTCTCGCAAACCGCCTCAACCCCAGATGCCACCACCGTAAGCTTCTCGCCGCCACCTCGCCGCAACAACAGATTCCCTACTAGTTTCTACAAACCCCCGGATCCCGCAGAAGCCCTCCCTCCACCTCGGAGGTCGTCTCGTCCCGCTGAAGTTGTCTTCTGGAAACTTCTCCAGTCAGACGACAAGAAGAATGGCCCTATTCACTACCTAGACATGTCTTCCACTCTCTCCACCATAGCGACGAAGCACGGAAACAACATCATCAAGGTCTGGTCGACGGCTGGAGGAACTGTTCAGCAAGTCATCAAGTTTACCTCTTACACGGCAGCGCAGTCCCGCTCTCGCGAGTATCTCATTCGCAGCCACGCCATTCTTGCAGAGCCCACCAATCTCATTGCTATTGCCACCCGCTTTGGCAGATACATTGAGATCTGGAACTGGGCCAAGAAGAAGTGCCTGCAATCAATTGACGATGCTGATCGCTGGACATCTGCCCAAATCGAGTCATATGATGGAGCCTTGTGCTCTTTGGCCATCTATGGCGGCGAAAAGAACGTCATTGATCTCTACAAGGCGACGCCGGAGAAGAAGCCCTTTGTCAAGTCGCGAACCATCAACCTAAATCACGTTGAACTCCCCTTTATGCCCCAATACCCAGAACTTGCGTTATCAACGACGAGCCCTCTGCTTGTCATTGCTGCTGGACCACGTCCTCCACGTCAGGGCCATCCTCCCCCTGAGAAAGAGACGCTCCTAGTTGCATGGGACACTACCGAGGGCGCAAACAAGCCATACCGAATCGCGAGGCCATGGCAACACAAGGAACTGGACACGGCCATTCCGAGTGACTTGGTCACTTACGGAAGCGCCGTTGTGTCCATTTGGATTCCCGCGTCTTTCCGCGCTGTGCCCGCCACAAATGGTGGCTCTGGCTTCAATCTCAGTCCTGTTGCTGTTCCGTACCGATATGTCCTCGTCTGGGATCTTGCAGCCAACTCTACGCGAACTTTTGGCATTCCCAACACAATTTCGTGCGTGTCGCCGGATTGCCGCTTTGTAGCCTATGTCTCCGCCACTGGAACCGACATTGGTGCTCGAGGCAGCATTGTCATCCTGGATGTCATGACTGGCAAGGAGGTTTGGAGCTGGCCAGACCCAGAAGCTTTGGCCATTGACTACACTCCCCGCCCTGGATTCGAACAATTTGATGACCTTTCGCGAGTTTCAGAGCTCTGCTTCTCCGCAGATGGAAAGTTCTTGAACGTCGGTGATATGGAGGGCCACGTCGGCATGTATGAGTTGCGTGAGTCCAGTGGAGACAGGATGCAGCTGCATATGATCTAGTGGAAGCACGAAAGAAGAAGGGAAAAAAAATTATGAAACTACTTTTTTACGATATGGGACTTGGGAAATATTTTTTTTATGAAGCTATGCTTGGTCGCAATGAACTTTTACTATGTTTCTATACTTGGACGACCGGAGAGGGAGGGTATAAGCTGTAACAATAATATCAGATACCACGGGTTCAAATTGGCTACTATTACAATTTAATAATCTCTGACGATATATCTTGCCTTTTTTTGCGTGATTTATGTAGATGTAGCTTCATTTCATGAAACGTGAACATTTCGGATGAAACAGTATTTTCAGTAGTTGAAGGCTTCGTTTATCTAGCTTTGAGCATAGCAACAATTTTGTTTCTTTTTGTTTTTCTTTTCTTTTCTTTTTCTCGGCGCTCTACAAATATGGCGAAGAACATTTTGCGTGCCATCGGCTTTTAGCACTTTCTATCCTCTTGCAGTTTGTAGAAATGAGGCCCCACCCAAACTCCAGACATTTTTTCCAATGCCCCATCGTGATTCACCCCACGATTTCTGGAGGCGATCTTGATAACACTAATAGAAAGCGCCTAGAAAAAGTCTAGTAGGTTGTGAGCTGTAATTTTACCTTTACGGGATGGACAAATGACGGCGATCCGATCATGGCTGCTGGGCGATCAATGAGATGGTTATTTGCAGCCACGTGTGTGCCGGGGTTTGGGGGGCTTACGGGTCCACTGCCCTGGCTAGGTTATCTTGCTTGTTTTGGGTGGGACGGAAGGGATTCTTCAGTGTATCGTTGCGAGATAAGATTAACAGGGAGGAGTCAATCTATCTTTAGAAGAAGGAAATCTGGATACTCGAAGCTAGATTGCGTACTTGTAATTATACCCTTGTCTTTGGCTTCGAACCTGTCATTTGGCGTACATGGCTAATATTCATGTCTAATATTGAAAACCAACAACCCTTCTGTTTTAAAGGGAAAGTTGAGATCGACTTGCACTTATGACTATTCAAGGCTTTGGGGAGGGTTAAAAATGCTGTGAAAAGGCCCTGCGCCGCATGCCATGGAGCCAGTGGAGAATAGAAGATACATGTTTGTTAGACATCTTCAGTATAGGCAGCTGTAAGCCCAGCAAATCACAATCCTGATCCTGTCAAGGCCTTTGGGAGTGTTAAAAATGCTGTGAAGGGGATAGATAACCCGGGCGTTGCATTTGTTTTACTATATCCGTCGATTTCGCCAACAGGGACAGCCTGGTGAGTTACAAAACTATTCAATTTTTCGCCAGGTTTTATTTTTAGATCATACCGCATGTTCATGGATATGGCAAAATTGACTTATGTGCACTTGTACCTCTCACCTATGCTCCACGCCCTGCTCTATGATGTTGCCGATTTGACCCATTGACTGTAATATTGCTTTTGTTTGAATAGTCACTATGGTATAGAGGTGGTTTATGGTTCACAAAAACCGAGATGCATGTATAGACGCGATCGTTTTGCGGCGCTGTAAAATTGCTACCAAGAAAAGTAACAAAGCGCTTTGGCTTTTGGTGGGCATATTTACAGGTTATCGACTTTGACCGTCAAATACTCTCATCCGAAAAACTTTTGCGGAATCTCAACATGAATTGCCCGGATGAACTCTGCAAATCCCTTACCCAAGTTGTCCAACAAGCTGGTGCTTGTAACGCCCCTACCCAAAGACCCATAAACTACAAAATGGACGGCATAGATGTTAGGAAATTCGACTCTCTCAAGGAAGTACCAATCCTTCCAATCCTTCCTCATCAAGGAACGAAGCCTGCCTTTGGTCATGAAAGAGCGGAACCATTCCCATTGCTCTGGGGATTCCACGAACAGGCCGATGTTTACGTTGCCGCCTTTATCGCCCGAACGAGCAAGGACGAGATCACCTAGAGGGCGATTGACGGTTGCTCCAAAGCTCTCTAGGGATATGGGATCTGCCGTTTCGTAATTTTCTCGCGGTGCCAACGGCTCTGTCCTAGTCGGTGGGAGGATAGAAAAGTAAAGCGCCTCTTCAGTTGAGGTTTCACCCAGTACCGTAACAGTTTCTTTGATCTCATTTTGAGATACAACGGCTGGGTAGTACGCAAAGAACGGCTTTGGTGCTAGTGGGCGAAAGTCCATCGAAAAATGCATGCCTGGCAAAGTTTATAGTTAGTTCCCAGACATCATATAAGCCTTGAAGCATGAATACCTGGAAAATGAGACATGAACTGGTGAAACCACGCCAAATGCAATCTACTCAACACGTGTACATCCTTCGATTGCGCAAACACGCGCATATAGGTGGTAGAAGCAAACTGTGAATCGGGATCCTTCATCGGAGTTCCGATCCGCTGGAATTCCAGCACGTCAAATTTATCGAGTATTCCCCATTGTTCGAGGGTATCCTTTATCTGTAGCTCTTGGACATCCCATTTGTGATCTGTGGCATATCCGCTGGCATTGATCAGATGCTCACACTGATAGCCTCCCTTGTAGAAAACGGCGAGCTTTGTAGTCGGTGGAGGCGGGTAGCCTTTGACGCCAGATACAAGGACACGATTCTTCGATTCCTCGGTGACGGTTATTTTCGAAATGTCCGCTTTTACGTCACTGTTGAGATAGACGTTTCCTTGCAACTCATATAAAAATTGACACTTCACCGTAGCGGGCGTGACAAAGCCGTTTAGAGCGTCATGTTTAGTAACCACGCAATCTCCATTTGGCAGAACTTCCGCAATGCCAGAGCCAAGTCGCAAGAAATCGCTCGGTGGGTATTTATAAGCACCAGCAAAGTTGCCGCCGGTTACATATGTCGAGCATTCAATCAGATGACCGGCGATTAGTGATCCAGCAAGCTGATCAAAATCTGATTCAGACCAGTTATACCACCAGGCAGCTGCTCCGATCACTGCTGAGGCATCGGAAACTCGGCCACAGATTAGAATATCGGCGCCTTCATCTAGACCTTTCTTGATCGCGCGGTAGCCGAGGTACGCATTGGCAGCGACAATCGGCATCTCCCTTGGTGACTCTAAGAAAGAAGTTGTGTCCTTGGTGTATTGGACATCTAGGTTCGTTCCGTCGAGATGCGCGAGAGATTTGGAAATCAGGTGATGGACTTTGTGTATCAAATTGTCTCCCTCAATGTAACCCACGCGAAGCTTCAGACCTTTGAATTTGATCTTATTTGGTACGTCAGCAATATGATGCGATACTGGAGAGCCAGGGGGGAGTAATTTTACCGCATCGTGAACTTTTTCAGCAAGACCCTTTGGGTTCATTGCGCCGCCATTTACAACGATCTTAATTCGTTTTTCGTTTATCAGATCCAGGGACATCTGGATTCCATCGAAGGCGGACTTTATCCAGCCAGGTCCAGTTGATTGCGTGCGCTCTATCGCACTGCTTGCCATCGTCGCTTCTGTGATACCAGATTACAGATGTTATCAAAGTCAGTCATCATCATACACTATGCCATACTTCATTTGTGTGTACATGTATTGTTCATGGTTCTTCTGACCCAACCTACCTGCGAGGTAATCGCCCGTGATGACATCAACAGGGCCACATTTGGCCTGATTGTACATCAAAATGCCCGGATCGGCTGTCAATAGATTGGATATTGTTAGTGGCAAAATAATGTCATGATATGTGTAGATACATGTATCGGGTTCATCATACTGAGGGCACCAGAACAGTTGGCGATGCGAACTGGTCTAGATGATTTCGGACTATTGGAAGCCATTTTGGAGGTAATCAGGGTACAAAGCTGTATATTACCTAAGGCGTTTAAACAAGATCCAAGTTCTGCGAGAAAGAGAAGACAAGTCTGTAAATGGCAGCCAAGATCAGTTCAAGCGAGGGGAATCGCGCATACATATATGGACCGGGGTCTCTTCGCGAGCGACTCTTTGCGTAATACAAAAAGCACAACTAACCTTGATTACTCGGTAAACTTCATGCACATCATCCTTCCATCACCCAAGCTTAAACAGCGAGTGTTGATCCTTCTTCTGTCGCTGGGCTTCCCATCCAAGCCTCGGATGCAACCTCGATTTGTGGATGCCTGCATTTTTGCCGTCACGACCCCTCATGAATCAGGCGATTTACTACAAATATGGGCATCAGTGATGGAATCTTGAATTCTGTCAACCAGATTGGGACAGAGTTATGCGAAGAATGGAATTAAGGACTGGACGCTGAAGGCTCCAAAGAGCGTCACGTGATGCCTCTCCCTCTATCAGGTGTCGTCACTTCGAGAGTCGAGGCAGCCAAACAGCTGACTAAATAATGTAAACAGCACTTGAGCCAAAGACGCGTATCTTCAAAAATCTTCACAGTCAGCTTCAATAAACGATTCTCCTCTTATCTTTGTCCATTTCACTCATTTCATTTTCAATTCTCTCTGCAGCAGATCTATCGCGATAAATCTGCGGTGCGGTCACGATGCAGTCTATCATGGCCGCCATCCCGGCTGTTTTCACCCCTGGCAGGGCAACTAGAAGCTCACCGCGGAATTCATTGGGCCCAAATTCCACTGTTGCAACGCAAGAGTCTCCGCGACTCAAGAAGAATACGCCAGGTTCGAATAGGCGCAGGTCGTTCGCCAAGAAACTCACCGACGACCAAGGGACGACTCCGCAGAGTCAGGGCAGGGATGACAGCAGTTTGCACGCTGTGAGTGAAGAGACAGGGGCATCGCTGCAGCTGGAACAAGATGACATGATGCCGCTATCAGCATCTACCCCTCGCGTGCGACCTAGCCCAGGAAGTGCCACCCGAGGAAGTGCCACCCGCAGCAGCAAAAGGTCGGCAGCCAAAGCCACAGCAAGCCCATCTGGCACTCCAGCCAATGCAGTCCGTGCTGGGAGGATCTCGGAAATTCTCAATCGCAAAGATATAGGAGTGCCAGACACTGAAGAAGACGCAGGCGGAGAGGAATACGGTTTCAAGCGTTTCGTTGGGTACCGCTGGGCCGGTAACTCCATTGAGATCCAAGTCGAGTGGGATACAGGTGAGACAACCTGGGAGCCAGAGATCAACTTGCACGAAGATGTTCCCGACACCCTCTTTCAGTACTGGCGCGAACAAGGAGGACGGCCATCAAACCCCGTGGATCCAGAAATGTATGAAGTCTTTGCCATTCGCAAGCACAACGGCAATCGCACCAAGCTCATGGTTGAATGGGTTGGGTATGAGCCTTCTGAGGCTACGTGGGTATCTCGAAAGGGTGTGGAAGAGACGGCGAAGGATATTGTGGATGCGTACTTTGAGAGCGTGAAGACTACAAGAGGAAGAGGGAAGAAAAAGGCGTAACTGGCGAACTCGTCTTGTGTGTATTTATATAGCATACGTGCGTGGATTTGATGAGGCAGAGCGGCCGTGTTTCAGAACGACAGTTTCTTAATGTGCTACAATGGAAGGGAAATTGACGGGGTCGTGACTGATAGGATTGGCAACCCGAGGCAAAAAAAATAAGATACCACAAGCATAATACGCTGCAGGCCGGCCACAATAGTGTGAGTACATGTACTTTGGTAGTCGATAACAGCCTGAGTGAAGAAGTGCGGTTAAAAACAAGCGTTAAAGAGAATGAACTCCTCGATTATCCTCGAGAACATCTACCGATAAAACCATGTGACTAGTCACGCTGGCATAAGACGGTTTAAAAAGAAAAGACGTCAATGGATCAGTGTCAGCTTCTGGCTATACAGACGTGTTCAAGTTTTCATTTGGTAGCACACCCTGCGCAACCTGCTCAGTGGAGGCTGACACAATTTACATGTAGTTGGCAGCCTACGATGTCCAGACACAGTCGTTCAACTCTCACGTTCCAACCTTGCGCAACTCCTTTAAGAAATGCTAAAATTAGGGGTGGCCGCAGACTTTTGTCCGGACAGCCCTGGGCAGGTTTCGAACGAAGGGATGGCTTATGGACAATGATAACCAGAGCAAAAGTATAAGAGAGAACTTGTACAGTGCGCGGCAGATCAACTACAATAGAGTACGCAAGTGGCTGGCAACAGTGCCAGCGTAAAAAGGCTGTTAAAAAGATGTAACAAAAAAGCAAACGATCTCGAATATCCTCGAAATCATCTTCCATTCAGGGTCTGGCCGGGGATTGAACCCGGGACCTCTCGCAAACAAAGCTGTAGGGTTTTCCCTAAGCGAGAATCATACCACTAGACCACCAGACCAATCAGATCGTTGCAAATGGAGGAGATGAGTAAGATTAAGAAGCGATCAACTTGAGAGACAAAAAAAGAGACACGATTGAGACGTGTAACAAAAAAGCAGCATCTCTTGTTCGTTTAGAGGCCGTAAGAGCTGATTCTTGGTTATCAATTAGACACATAACATGATGTAGTGCCATTGACTATACCCGCGTAAATTTGCATGCTTCAACAATTATATATATGTAACACAAACGGAAGTATAAGCCGGGGAATATTTGGAGTTGATTCTAGAGTCCGCATCCTATCCAGGCTTGTTCCTAGGGGCTGAGGAGGTATCGTGCGTCTTGATTAGCAAGTATTTCGCAATATTTTAGCGGCCACTCTGAATATATTTGATAAGAAGGGGGCAGCCTCTGAACCAAGTCTTTTGTCCACTTAATGACTACCGACTTCCTCCCTGGATATTCGGGCTCTTCAGATTTAGCAAGACATGCGTTGCCGAGCACATAGTCTAAGAGAAACATGTGGATGAGTAAGAGATGGCCAATGTAGTTTTCAGTGTCAACGAATAACATGAACTCGTGATTGTTGAAAGTGGTCGGAAGGATAAATAAGGTGACGAATTCTCTCCATGCTACAGGTGGCAAGCATTGGTACGTTAGCGTTAGTGGACGGCATCAATGGAAGAACTATATTTACATACCTTCGACACAAGAGGTTCGTAAATTTTCCATGCATTTGATTATAGATTCGCAGTATATTAACTCGGTTGGCTTCTGGCACAGAGGCTTGAGTCTCAGAGCTGACGAATGGAAACCCTCAATGACTTCAAAGTTCTTCGGCTGCTCAGTAATGAGTCGCTCCAAGGACCGATCATGTTCCACCGGAGTGAAATATTTAAAGATGGATTTCTCGTAATTCGTTATCATGGATGTAGCAACCAAATTGCCACCTCTTGTTGTTGTAATGTAGTCAACCATGCTGTCCGGTAAGAGAGATGACTGAGTAACGAGACATATTATTGCAGCAAGCAGTGCATCCGCATCGGCTGGCTTGGCAGGCGGCTTATCCAGCTGCTCATTTACAAGCTTCATAGCAGTGATGCGATGTTGCAAGGCTTGCGATGTATAGTCAGCGCCGCCGTGTTGAGATAAATGTGAAGCACCAAGGCCCAAGACAGCGTGTGCAAGGAAGTCATACTGATAGCAATTGGTGTTAGTCGGGTTCATATACATAAGATGAATTGGTTGCACAGCATAGCGAATAGCCTCACCTGGTGTGACATGGCGGCAGCATCCATCCATACATCTTTACTTTTCAACGGTAGAGTTGGAAAAGCTGCTAGGATAAATTGGTGGTAAAATCGCAAATCCTCCATCGCGAGAGTAGATAGCGCAGCACGCGGGGCGAGCGAAGACGCAGAGGACGATGATGACGAGGAACTAGAAGTTGAGGCCGGTGTTGGGTAACTGCAATTGAGTCCCAGGCGACTACAAGGCGAGCAAGCAGGTCGTATTTCATTGCATTTCACTCTCCTCCGTTTGCAATTAAAGCATCCTAGGCGCGATTTGAAATGACCGCGGCGACTCAAAGGTTTGCTTGATTTGCGGGCGGCTGCATTTCCGTTTGATGAGCCTTGCTCAGATTGAGTCTCGTGTAAGTCGATAGATGAATCGTCTGAATGATTAGGACTTGCACTATGCTGGGGCTGAGGCATAGTGGCAGGTTGCGTCCGTCAATCGGGAATAGAAAGAGAAGAGAGGTGGGGGAAGCAACTAATTTGATTCTTGCTGCTATCGCGGCTGCAGAGACTGAATCGAACTATTGTCTAGTTCTGAGCGCGAAGAACTCATCACGCCGTTGTCGCAATCGGCTCAGCTACTCAATCGCAGCCAACGCCGACAGAGCCCGAAGTTCAACTCTCTCGAATACCCTTGCGGCTCAAGTTCCAAGGTCTTTTCAAAAGTTCAGGGACCCTCGGGTATCTTGCGCACTGGAAACTGGGTCGTCTAAGCGCGTCTTGAACCGTCTTGGGCAATGCGCTCACAACACGATAGTCGATATGACTCTACCAACATTCCTAGTCCACGCTGTGAAGACGCTCCCATCGAGTTAAACAGGAAGATCCGCCACCAATGAGCGTCGATGCACGTGATGAGTATGATACTTCACATGTCTCTACGTACCCATATTGTGCCCCTCGCTAAGGAGGCGATGGTCTGATAGGTGGCATTTTTGGCTCTTGGGTTGCTGCATACCCTGCAAACTGTGAGACAAGTGTAGCAACAGCATTCGAATCCTCGTATTCTTTTACCCGGCTTACCTTTTTTCTTTCGAGCTTAAAGCATAACATGATTCACTAGATAATATGATGGCGCTAATCGACGAAGAAGATGATGGCTTCATTCTCGTGCCTCGTAGCGGCTATTCTATTAATTGGCATGAACCACGATTTCTCGATGCTATCAGCCAAGCGGTAGACAACCTCCATGAGAATTTCTGGCCGATAAACAAAAAGATCCACGATAACCCCGAAAGAGGATTCAAAGAATTTATTGCCCACGATGTATTGACCAGATTCATGAAATCCCAGAGCGGCTGGGTCGTCACACCGTCGGCTTACGGTATGGAGACCGCGTGGGTTGCCGTGTTTGACACAGGGAAACGCGGTCCTGTCGTGTCATTCAACGCCGAAATGGGTGAGTAGTTGCGCCGCATAGGTCCCTCCAGAGGGTAGTAACCAATTTTCTTGGTGACAGATTGTCTCCCCAACATCGGCCATTCCTGTGGCCATAATCTCATCGCTACGGCATCCGTCGTCGGCGCTGTTGCAGCGGCTCAAGTAATGAAGCAATACGAAGCTGCCGGAAAAGTGGTTCTGTTCGGCACGCCAGCAGAAGAAGGCGGAGGAGGGAAAATCAAGCTTCTCAAGGCGGGCGCCTATTCTGATCACAAAGTCGACGTGAGCCTCATTTCACATCCGGGCATCACCCCGGATGCGGCGTTGATGCGAACAGCATCATATCTCCAGTTCAAGGTCGAGTACTTTGGCCGCGAGGCTCACGCGGCAGCCAATCCATGGCTTGGAATCAATGCGCTGGATGCGCTAATCGCAGGATACAACAATGTGTCCGCGCTCAGACAACAGATTATGCCTGAGGACAGGATTCAGGGCCATATCACCAACGGTGGTGTCGCCCCTAACATCATTCATGCTTATGCCGCCGGCATCTTTGTTGTCAGATCGGATACGCAGAAGCGCCTCGACGAGCTGAAAAGAAAAGTATATGATTGCTTCAGAGCTGGTGCCCTGGCTACAGGAGCTAAAGTGACTATTACGGAGCGATGGGGCTATCAGAACCACATCCCGAACCGAACAATGGCGCGATCTTATACACGCTATTTCAATGCTCTAGAGCCACCTGGTAAGATCCCAGAGGATCAGGACGTTGATGATGCACGAGGTAAATCACAGGCAAGTACAGACCAGGGCGACATTAGCCATGCAATGCCGAGTTTAAACACGGCCTTTCAGTTACAACCGGGACCGAAAGGCCAGGGCCCGCACAATCCAGAGTTTGCTGAGATTGCTGGGACGCGGGATGCATATGTGAGAGCGTTGAGGGTAGCGAAAGGATTAGCGGGAGTTGCACTAGATATTGTATTTACTGAAGGGCTTCTCGAAGACATTAAGAGTGAGTGGAAGAATACGACTGCTGGAGAGCGTGGACATTCGCAGTGACCAAGCCGTTCTATGATGAAGCCTTTCATTGCGTTGTACAAGAAGCGAGTTGATGTTTTCGCGGTTTCATATCTTATGAGATGCATCCCTTTATGTATCCATGTATTTTAGTTTGGCTGCTCTAATTGTTATAAGAAGTATTCCCTTTCAAGTCTCATTCTCACTAAGTAGAATGCACTGTGTGTAGAATAAAGGCCATGAATTCTTTCAAGATGTTTGTAGAACTTATACTACCCGATATGTGCAAAACAGGGCCTTCGCCGGCGTGGGAACCACAATTCAGAAAATAATGTCTTTAGAAACTCTCACATAAAAGCTTAGGAATAGACCAAAGCCTGATTCCGATTCTGGATACAGCTGCTTCGAAGATGCACCTAACAACAAGTATGCGAAACGACATCGGGGCGCAATTAGACTCTACCCGCTTGAGCGGGCCAGGTGCATTTGAAGGAAACCATACAGTAAACTCAACAGCATAAAGTTCCTTATTAAAAAATAACGCCAACTCAAAAACCTGTATACAGATCTGTTCATGCAAGCTCGCTTGGCCCTTGTGGCTTGCCGCGCTTTGCCATTTTCACTGGCTGCATGCAAGCATGCCCGCGATGCGGTCTACTATATCTTCTTTAGACTCCTGCTCCATTACGGAGAGATACAGCTGCCGAAATGCAAGGAGGTGGGAAGGATCGCGTGGTCGTTTTCCACATTAGAAAATTAGTTGAGTACATATAGATAAGTACATGTAGTAGGGACATTCTGACGACGCCGTGGTATAGTCGCTATGCCAGGAATCTACATGTATTTTGTACGTCGAAAACCCAATGACGATTGTTTACATGATATCTTCTTATGTAAATAAAATAGAAGATCATCAGACTTTGACATTAGGAATACCGAGTATCGATTCTCCTTGAACATCTGCATGCAGGATGACATTAAAAATCATTGGCCGCCTAATTAGCACTACTTCATTATTTGCTGGAGCCGTCAGAAGTCCGTACATCAAATGATGAGGCTACAGTCTTTATCCTTCACAGGTCGGAATAAGATGCCATTTACAGATGCATGCGTGATGCTGTACTGCCGCAGGGACTTTTGCGTGCTACTGTTCTGAGGTGCGGAACGCAGCGGAATGATCGCTGTGGCATTTCATAGCCGATATGTCGTAGGTAGGGCGTGTGCTCGCACTAATTCCCAGATGCTGTGGCCAAGGCAGTCTTCAATGTTCTTTGTGCCGTGATCCGATAATTCTGCCTCGCCGTAGGCATTTCCAATGACGCGTTCAGCTTTGTATTCCACATATTGCAACGTGACTGCTATGATAAGAACAGAATGGCTGCAGTCTGCTTTTTAAAATGAGGCGAGTGCTCGTGTTGCATTACCCACTTTTTCGAATTGGTGTTTAGAGAGAGGGAGTTCCCCGATCAAGCTGATGAGCTTCGTTTCATTGATCAATTCGCATTACTTGATATCTCTAGACTGACAAGCCATCATTGGAGAGCCTCAATCTGGGCTGGTCTCATGACCCAAACTCTAGGCTGATTCTTGTTCTAGAATGATTCTACAAAGGCATAGCGCTCGACTCGGCCGATCCTCATCAGCACCTTATTCCTCTGTGGGGATACAGTTAAGCCTATCTCCAAACCCCAAAATGTACATCCTATCGAGAACCTTTTGCGACCTAGATATCCAATCTCGTAGCCCGGCAAGAATGTACCCTGCGACTTATTGGACATAATGTTTCCCCGCAGCGCCTTAGATATCATATTGGCCCGTGTGCATCCCAGCTGAAAACAAATGAGGCTGGGCTCGGATGTCCTTGATTTCTCATCAACAACATTTAGATAAGCCTCGCACAGCTGCCTCTGGGATCCCAGATGCCAAGACTGAGTATAAATATTACCACTGTTTAGCAGCCTAACACATCTTTTCTAATTTTTACTTCACTACTTTCTTATTACTCGTGTATAACCGCAAAGTAAATAATATGGAAGCTGGCAAATCTGAGACGCAGCCTATTGCTGACGATACCACGGCTTTAAACTCGCATCCTATTTACTCTATGATGATGAGATACGACCCCCCAATTGATCAAGACGCCATTGGCGACTCTGCTAGTGACGCAGCAGAAGATGTAAATGCAGCCTTTTTACATTTATCTTTCAAGTCAAGCATCACCGACCACCTTGACATCAGGTACAACATTTCGGAAGATGCTTGTCTCGCTCACCTCAAGCTGCTTCATGCTATTCAGTCAATGAAGGAGGAAGTTGGCTACACCGACGGACTCTGGAATCTCTGGAATGACCGCGGCAAATGGGCTCTAGATGACTTACGGGCCGACGCCGACTGGCCAGCGATACGCATGCTTGAAAAGTCCAATGCTCAAACCGTGACACAAGTCGGTCAAAGCAGGATTCGCGAGAAGAGATGGGCGCTTTTTGTCGCCCGCGCAGTGGACCGATACGAGGCGTGGTGGAGGTCTCTGGTGGAAAATGACATGCTGACCGAAGAAGATATGGCGGACCCTGATAGCTACAAGTTCAAGAAATTTCCAACTTCTCGAAGACTAGTATGGGAAGAGAGGATGCTACCGCCCTTAGGTGAGAACATACACCTAAGATTTGGCAACGAGGTATTCTGATGACCTTTTTTTTTGCATCTTCTATAGACGTGTTGATGATTCTTCATACTCACATGCTTAACCCTCGTTCTTTCCTTGAGGATGCAATTCGATACGGCCTGGGCATATTTTGGGCCTCTGGTATGCCGTGGAAGTTGATTCACCAAGCAATTGATGCAGATTTCAACTATAATGTGTCTCAAAAAGCAAAGAAATATTGGTCAGCTCAAACTAGCCGTCGTTGGCGGAACCGCAAAGATCCCATGACGAGGGTAGTCCAATGCCCATTTTGTCAAACGGACAATGAAGTTCCATGGACGACCTGTGGAGCCAGCAGAGAAGCAAACCATGAAGAGTAACTAAGCTCAATGCAACGTTTTGACTATAGGATATAGGCATGCTGACTTTCGCGCGCAGATTTAACGGTCTAATTGGTAGCGGCTTTGGCGATGGCAAGTTCAGCCACAAATGCTCGTCTTGCGGGCATGAGAACTACAAAGAGCTCCTATCGCTGTCAAAATTTGTTGCAGATGCTTCTGCTCTTTTAGAAAAATCCACACCGATGCCGGGAACGATACTTGACCCCAAGTCTGGCTGCCCCGAGCTCGTAACGAAGAATAAATGGGGTCTCAGACTTCCAAGAACGTTCCCAAATCGCATGATAAAAATAGAGCTTCGAGACAAGATTCTGGAACTGATCAAACCGCCAGCTGATGAAAATGGGAATATCACAAAGGAGAAGCCCAAGAGTAAGCGCAAAAGTAAAAGCAAAGATACGAATAAAGATAAAGACAAAGACGCAAGCAAGACACCTGTTCAGTTAAGCATGGTCGCGGTGAGGAATATGATCCAAGAGACTTTGTCTGACTATAAAAAGATTCGAAACATAGACTCCGATAAGGGACCTTTTGGTCGCTATCAAATACACACCTGGGCTGGAATCTCCATCCGCAAAATGATGAGCCGATACTGGCAAAATTTCTCTCCATTCGCGCTTGACCTTTGCGCTGCTGTTATGCGTCAAGGGGTCTTTATTGAAAAAATGGTCAAGATTGACTGGCTTCACAGTCCCAACGCAAGAGACACCATGTCGCGACTTATTACGAAATACGAAAGATTCATACAGATCATGTGGAAACATCCTACGAAGATGGTCGTGCCGACGCTGGACGTGGATTTGGCTTGGCATACGCACCAGCTGAGGCCTTCGCATTATTACTATTACACAGTCTCAAAAACTGGAAAATTTATCGATCATGATGATAAGATTGACGAAGACAAGCTCAGCAGGTGCTTTGAATGGACGACGAAGACATATCAAAACATGTTTGGAGAGGTATACAGCGAGTGTACATGCTGGTATTGCGAAAGTGAGTTTGCCATCTCTTCGCGTCCTCTTCACAAGCTCGGCTAATTATATGACCATCACAACAGCAATTCGTTCCTCACAGATATCAGGACTCGGCAAGGTGCTCGGCATCTCAACCAACGACAAACTTTCCGACACGTTTCATGCCTCCGGCGAAGCTGAAACGCATACGTCAGACACTTCGGCTCACATTTCTTTCCACAATGCTGTGAAGACGAAAGAGACAAAAGATCGAAAGAAGGTTACAGCGAGAGTGCGCGCACGCCAGCGCCAATGGCTCGACCAAGAGTACAAAAAGGCGACAAAGAGGGCAGAAAAGAAAGGTCGAACGCTGCCTCCTAAAGAAGATTATTTCAGTCGATGGGGTACCAACTATACTGGTGAGTGCCATTCATTTAGTCTTCTTTTCTAATTTTCTATGTCTTCAGTTCGAATCTAATGCTACATGTTAGTGCACGGGCCCTACCCTTTTCCTCCATCGTTTGCACCTGGGATATACTACGGGTGGGATCCATCCGTAGTCCCTAATGGCGCAGCAGCGTGGGCGAATTGTGCCGCCTATACGTGCGGCAATGGGAGCATAGCTGCTGGTTCTTGCGGAGGCCCTGGAGGATGCATCAATGGCAATGGAGGGGTATGAGTCCGCTGCTTTAATGTGCATTTATAGATCTGACAATGTTTTAGACTTGCGGAGCCAGCGGTGCTGGATGTGGTGGAGGGGTTGTGGGAGGAGCTGGAGGGGGAGGAGGCACTGGAGGATGCGGAGGGGGCTGTGGTAAGTCAACGTCCTCTGAACTCTTTAATTACTTGACACTGATTTGTTTCTTTAGGTGGTAGCTGAATGAATCTAGTTTCTATGGTTCGCTATGACCATTGCCGAGTTAGCAGTCGTCGCAGTCGTTTTGTTAATCCAAGAGCTTAACTCGCCATTCTTTCATAACATAATCTAGCAATTCCGAATTGGAAATGCCATATTTCACAAAACGCGTTAATTATCACTGAATTAGTCCTTGAAATAGAGTTTGTGCCAGTTACCGGATGTATGCTCAATTCAGCCACAATTCGAGAATCCCAAAACGGAAGTGAGACATTTCAAGGGAGCACCATACTCTCACGCGCATCCTGCCGCGTCGTTAATTTTCTTCTGTCAATTTGGAGGAGAACTTTTGGCATTCGCGATTCTTCAATTCATGCATCGCAATGTGGCTTCCATGGATGGTCAACGCCGAGTTGCTTAGTGGATATGCCGGAGCGGCCCTGCTCTGCGCTACGCTGACGCAATGGCTGTCTTCTCCAGGGCTGGAGGTGTATTCGGAGATCTTATGCTGGGCTATTCTACCCATCTTGTTAAGATGCCAGAAGAGACTGGAGCATGGGCCGCTGGTAAGGCCAGCAGTCTCTGGGGAGCCGAATGCACTATCTTCGTCGTCATCTTCCCAATGGATGTTTGCTGCGGGCGTTGCCGTTTTCTCACTCATCAAGATGGAGACAGGCGCAGTTCAATTCTTGGTGAGGATCAATTCGTGCCTTATAAGAGAATACATGTACTAAATCTCAATAGCCTATATTGACACCCTTTCTTTTGGCGACTCAGAGATATTTAGGGTCTGCTTCTAAGTTGCCGGCGGGTCTATTTTCACTCTCTGCCAGCTCAGCTTGTGGAGCTTCGCTTATGTCTCTTTTTACCATATTTGTCTTCTCAGATTGGAAGATTCGAATATCATTATCCTCCATTGCTTTAGTCGCTGCTTCGTTTATTGTATATGCTGCCCTACTGCCAAGAAGTGGAACGTTTTTGTGTCTTCCGCCTATCAACTTTGAGCGCGCCATACGCCCTCTTTCCATCCGAATTGTTATCTTACTACTTTTCTTGCTGTTTATATCTATAATCTTAACTGGGCTCTTTAGAGTGAACCCAATCCACATACTTCTTTTAGGCCTGCTGAAGGCCTTGTCTTGGTACTTCACTGCCAAAGTGGTATGTCGCTTTTTCTATCAAATGTTCTACTCGCTAACTATTATCCAGGCTCAAAGTACATCTTGGGCCATAGCTACCACAATTATCACATTCTCAATCGCATCTATGGGTAATCTTTCTAGCAAAGCATCTGATACTGAGGCTGCTGCATGGGTCTTAGCCGCCGCCATAGCGCTTGGCCAAACCATTTCATCTCTATCAAAGCAAGCAAAGTATAAATCGCTGCTATGGACATTTGGCTTAATCTCATTTATGTCCTTTTTTCGGAATGTTTGGATGATTCGCAACACACAGCAGTCAGCGAAGATTTTTGGGCCCGAACAAGAGCATCCTGTTGAAGCTCTAGTACGCAACGGTTACAAGCATTTCGAGAACCTGCTTCAAAGGCAGTCCAAGAACTATCAGCAAGCTGTCGCGGAATATCAACGTCGGTATCGAGTCAAGCCTCCACCTGGATTTGAAAATTGGTATGAATTCGCAATTAGTCGCCAATCACCGATAATTGATGACTTTGACGCTATATATCAGGCAATCTCGCCACTTTGGAGGCTAAGCGGACAACAAGTGCTGGAAATAATGAACCGAGTCTATTACGTGCCCAAGAGTGAGATGTGGTTCTGTATTTACTACGGGGCATATGCTCAAACACGGTGCACACACCCAGATCGATTTTACGACAGACATATTGAATATCAGTTTGATAGACTGTTATGGGGCTTCAATGGCATTCTTCCTGACATAAAGTTTCTCTTCAATCATTTCGATGAACCACGTATTCTGATCCCCACAGGGGAAGTGGAAAAGGCTGATTCTTATCCTCTATTTAATATCAGCAACATGTCAAGGCAACCTGTTTGGGACGAGGTCACGAAATTTTGTTCTTTGAGAAAGAAGCCAGGCATCACAGAGGAAGTACAGGTACCTATAAAGGTTTTTGATCTACCTTTTGTCACCAACCGCTCTTCTGCTATTGATCTCTGTGAACACCCAGAGTATCGCAACATGCATGGCCTATTTATGAGCCCAGTATCATTTTCTCTCGTCGAGGGGCTAGTCCCAGCTCTCTCAACTGGGTCGCCTTCGACAATGGGAGATATTTTGTTCCCCAGTCCAGCATATATTGAAGAAGAGTTTACATATGACGATACAAGGGAGGTCAGCTGGGAAGAGAAGAGGAATAATATGTACTGGGCTGGGTCTACAACCGGCGCATTCGCCTCAGATACAAACTGGCCGTCTTATCATAGACAAAGATTCGTGGGATTGGTGCAAAACACGGAGCGCCAGCAGTATTATTACTTGCGGTTGATCCGTGGAACGATACAGCGTGTTGCATCCTCGTTTCTAAACGGACGATTATTTGATGTCGCTTTTACACGAATATTTCAATGCAAAAGAAAATATTGCAGAGACCAGGCGAGGACCTTTAAAATAGGTGGATGGGCTGATAAAGACAAAGCACTTCAGTCGCGACTGGTCTTTGATCTCGATGGGAACGGCATTAGCGGCCGCTACTACAAGCTGCTGGCATCAAAATCGGCACCGTTAAAGCAAACGCTTCTAAGAGAATGGCACGACGATCGTCTCGTGCCGTGGGTTCATTACATTCCTGTTAGTCAAAGTCTAGAAGAGCTGCCCGAACTTGTCCTCTACTTGACGTCGACAGAATCTGGTCAACAGCGGGCTAGAGAAATCGCAGAACAGGGACGGGACTGGTTCTTCAAGGCGCTACGAGAAGCTGACATGTCTGTCTATACGTATCGACTATTGTTGGAGCTGGCGAGACTGCAGGATCTAAAAAGACCAGCGGGGTTTCCTGGTCTCGTCTAAATCGTTCAAAGTGCCATGCAGCTGCAGCTATGTAAGCTGAATTCCGGCTCATCTAATGGCTTCCTTTCGGTCGACAGTACCCGTCATAGAATAGTCTGCTAACTAGAAACGAACTAAACAGCTAGCAACCACACAATTGGCTCATAACCTCAAGACCTTGTAAATCCTACAGACACGGTCCCAGCTCTGCATGTGTGACTCACGCGGCCAGGCTGGTAAAGAGGAATCGAGTACCTATCACAACTCCGAGAATCATCATCCCAGTCTTGTTTCTTCTCGTTCCTTTTGATGTAGCTGTTTAATATGTCGCCGTCAGCGGAGATTGCGCTACAGTTGCATCCTTTTCAAGCGGCCGCAGTCGCCAACATCAAAGCCCAAGCTGTCGCGCTTCGGCCAGATGCATTAGAAACGATATCCCACATCTTCCGCATGTCAAATGTGCCAATAGAGACCCTGGCTAATGTCCGACAAGCTATTGCGCAACATGCTCGTATTGCGCTACATTTTCACCCAGATCGCCCAGCTCGCAGCGGGCACACGGTCGTCGAAGCCCTACTAGAAGACGGCAGATACAAAAACCAATTTGAGACTGGCATCTCGAATGGCTTAGTAGCAACACAACTGGGTGGTGCCCGCGATGACTGGGAGCGCAACCTTTTCAAGGGCGCATATCATGGGTCCAAAGTTCTAGATACCGCAAAGAGTGCCTTCAATCCGGCACTACGGCCCAAATATGGAGCTCTGGATCTCGTGCGTAACTCTGACGGCCCTGCTCCACGATTCGGCTCCTGCTACTTCTTGCTTCGGCCAGAAGTATCATCTCGGTCAACGTTTACATACGGTGGGTCGCAGGCGGCTCCAAAGGATGTGGGGACAGTTGATGAGTTCGACGCAATACTGGCTGCTTTACTGGAAGAATGCTTCACAAGAGACACTGCACTGGGTGTAGAAAATGTGAGGCCAAAGGGAATGCTGGAGCTTATCAGAGGATTGAGCAAGTCGACCCTTGTAGAAGCCAATTACAAGAGGCTACCAAGCCGGAACTTGGATCACTTAATCGAGGCGCAGATCCACGGCGACGTTTTGCTCTCGCGAGATGTCGAAGCTCTCGTTGTTGATCCATCATTCTTTCTTCGTGGCGACACTGGGCCCCTTCTGAAAGCCCTCAGCGAAACATATGAGTTTCCACTCATTTTCCATCATGGATTCCAGATGCCAACAGAGAGTTGTCCGAGCGACTTCCGAGGGCCAACAATGCCGTCTCTGGCTGCAAGGGTTGCTTACAAGGGAACAGTTGTCGTGCAGGCAATTGGCGAGGGTGTGAGAAGTCTGGTGGCTGATGCAGAACAATGGGCGGATAGGGGGACTGTCGCAGAAGTTCTACAGGAGCTTAAACTGCTGTGGCATGTGTTAGTGCGTTATGGTTAAATCTTGAGCTACGAGTTAAACTCATTTAATGAATATTAATTTCCATTGATGAATAGTAATCTGCTAGTCAACTTCGGTTTGCAAACTTTCGGGTACAGTACGAGAGGCCGGAGCAATTACCTCAACCCCCCTAGTTGTCTAGTTGCTCTCCCAACAAGCTCGAAAGCTGCGCAAGCTTCGAGTTTCTCTTTAGCTGATCCCCAGATTGATTGATAAGCCTAATTTGAACCGAACTTTACGGTGCTGACGCCGCAAAGAGTCAGCAATTCATAATGCCTTTGACTGCACGGGTAGTCGGCTTAGTGAACTCTATCAAAAAGCCCTGGGCGCTATTTCTGCTTAGCTTCGGACTCTCGGGGCGGGCCATAGGATTCGATGACCCCCGTCGGATTTCGATCCAGGGGGTTGTCACTGTGCTTTAGGTCGTATTGCGGCTGTTGTTTTGGGTTGTGGTCGGAAGTCGGGCAACGCGATAGATACGCACAGGGCTATGGAGCGTCGGAGCATTTGTCGAGGAGGCGGAGCCTGTGCGGACTTTGGGTAGTTGTGACTCCAAGCTTCCTTTTCTCTCTGAGTCTTTTGTTCCTTTTCACTTTGAGATTTGGTTTCTTTTACACTTGTTCGTCTCTCGATATGGATATAGAGTTGATTGAATGAGTCCTGATATTGCTACCTGTTCTTGAACTCGTTCTTAGTTTAGATTCGGGTCGGGCGACAGCCCGTCACAAACCAACGCCACTATGGCTTCCTCTACATCATCGACCTCCCAAAGGCCAAATGGCTACCAATACGACTCAATATCCAATCTCAACACATCTTCTCAAGTTGAGTCGTCAACAATACGCTCGCCTTCTCCTTCTTTAGCAAAGCCGACGACCCGCCTCCTTGCGCCCGATCTCCAACGCGGTCTTCTAATGGCCATTATGGCCATGGATCACCTCGCGCTTGGTATAAACACCTGGCAACATGGCACCAACATCGACGGCGAGACGGATGGAATAATTGTTCGCCGATGGAACTTCACCACTGCCTACATCGTCCGCACATTCACACATTTCTGCGCCCCTGGATTCATGTTTCTTCTCGGCATGGGCGTTGTATTTCTGGCCAAGTCACGAACTCGCCTTGGCTGGTCGGCAGGCCGGATGCTGCAGTATTATGCAATGAGAGGATTTGTACTTACAGCAGTGACGGTATTGTGGGGATTTCTATGGTCAGGGGGCCAACTGTGGTTTATGAACATGGTCTTATTTGCATTAGGATTGAACTATTTCCTGGCTGGTATATTGCTGCTTACCATGAATCAGACGGAAAATCGGCTTGCGGATATCTTAGAAAGATGTTATTTGATGCTCGATAAGCGCACAGGGACGGCATATGGGAGATGGAACGATGATGGTGATGACGAACAAGGAGTTAGCCAGCCACTTTTGCGAGGACAGAGACACACGGCCAGAGAGAGCGAAAGAGCAGCAACAGCTTCATCTTTGTCCTGGCATATTCACAACATCTTTTTAGCGATCCTCAGCGTCATTACCATATGGTGGAATATCTGGTTATCTGACAACCACGGCCACTGCAGTATCGAGACCGAATCACCAGACAGCCTCCATATAGCAGGGAATTCGTTCCTCGGCATTTGGTTCTGGCCCGTTATGACTCAACACGTCATGTCAAACTTTCCCCCTCTGGCGTGGCTCTCCTTTGCCATTCTAGGCCTTCTCTACGGCCGCATCCTCTCAGCCCGGAAATGGACAACCTCTGCCATTGTCATGGGCCATGTCGCCATGGGAGTCGTCTTTTCGATAATCTTCGTTGGCACAAGGCTTCTCCGCATCGGGAACCTTTCGGAAGACTGCCTGCATACACCTGCGCAACACCATCAAACTACGAATGAGAACCCATATCTTGCCTCACCAGCATCTTTCTTCTATATCATCAAGTATCCTCCAGATGTTGCGTTCTGGGCCTTCACCATGGCTGGCAACCTCTTTGCCCTCGCGGCTTTCAGCGCCATCCCAACACATGTTGCGCAGCGCTTCTCTCTCCTTTTGAGCTATGGCACATCATCGCTGTTTTTCTACGTGGTGCACATTTGTATCGTCATGTCTCCTATAGGGCAGCTGATGATAAGTATATTTGGCCAAGAGACTGAACACGCAAGCCCCACAGACCCAGAGAACCACAAGGGCGTTACCAATCTTTTTGTCTACTTCGCGATATGGTTGGCTCTGCTGCTTGTAATGTGGCCAGCATGCCATTATTACAGTCGCTTCAAGAGCACGAAGCACGTTGACTCATTATGGAGGTTCTTTTGAGACATTATAAACGTAATAGTCTAATTCGAGTTATAGTAGGTAGCATTAATTATAAGTAAACTATATGATGTAGAGAATCGTATACATATGCAAAGCCTATGCCACATATATGCACCCTCTATCGCTAACAAACAAATGCATGAATCGTCCAGTTTTTCGTCAAGTCTTCGTCAAGTCTTCGTCAAGTCTTCGTCAAGTTTTCGTAAATCGTTATTTCCTAAGTCCGTATCTTTGTAACCAGCTGCCCTCTTTTTTCGCACCTCTCTCCCTTATGTTGGCTTCTTTCAACTGGTTCTTTGGTGGCCGCTGTTGTAGATGTTCTTGTTGTAAATTTCGTTGCTGTTGCTGTTGCTGTTGCTGTTGCTGCTGTTGATGCTGGTATTGATGTTGCTGCTGCTGATATTGTTGCTGTTGGTATTGTTGTTGTCGTTGCTGCTGCTGCTGCTCCCATTTCTGCTCAGCCCTTCTGAGAGTCGCAGCTGCATCCCAAAAATCTCTTTTCTGGGCTACATCTCTGGGCAATTCACCTCTTCGATTTTTAAGCGTGGGGTTGGCGCCCAAATCTCGCAACGCGCGAATCACTTCCCGTCGTTCTGAAACTCCATCTTCAGCGGACCTAGCAGCATAATGCAGCGCAGTCCTCCCATCAGTCGTTTGAGCGTTGGGATCGGCCTTGCCACGATCGATAAGCATCTCTACCGTTGCGGCAGAAGCATAACGAGCAGCCAAGTGAAGAGGCATACAGCCACCAGCAGCGCGAGCGTGTACATCAGCACCATGATCGAGAAGAAACATGGCAACAGCCATATGATCACGCTCAACGGCGAGATGTAATGGTGTAAGGCCGTTGTTGTCGCATGAACTCGGTGGTGCTTGGCGAATGCAGTTCGCTACTGTTTTGACGTCGCCCTCCCAAGCAGCATCCAGCAAGATATCTCCTGAGTTCGGGATCGGATCTGATTCTGCTGCATGTCCATTGTTGAAATCATCAGATGGATGCCCATTGTTGGAATCATTAGACGGAGGCTGCTCGACTGATGGTTCTGAGTGAGGAGGAGTAGGTGGGTTTGTGGCGGCTGCGGCTTTCGGATGACTGCCTATAGACTCAAACTGCCCTTGAGTTTTGGGAGATAATTGCGGCGATGGAGGCGGTCGATTAGGTATTGAAGCTGCTGGGCGCGGTATCGGTTTTGAGGCTTCTGGTACTGGATTTACTTTGGGAGTTGGCAAAGGAGGTGTCGGCGTATTTGGTGTGTTCAACCCCGAGGATGGCGCGGGTTTTATTACGGCACGGCTGTTGCCTCTGTTAGCATAACATGGCTGGATTGTAAATAAAATGGTACTAACGCATAGATATTGGACATATAAAAGCCCAATTGCAGCAGCTGCTGTTGCAATTCAGCGTCTGCGGACTTGATCTGCTCTTCGCCTTCATGCTTATAGTTGTATGAGTGCCAGAAGCCTTCCAGGCGGCCAAGAGCTGTGTTGTTGTTATCGTCCCTAGCAGCTCCAGAAAAGCTCGCCAGCAATTTCGTCATCTTCTTTAGTGTCTCGCTTGTGCCATCAATGGTGTCCTCAATTTGCAATTTTAGGGCCTGTCCGGTTTCATCCTCAATAAGGTCGGGCCTGGCTTTCAAGCAGTCCTTCATTTGCTGGATGGTATCCCGCGCGGTGGTGATCCTCGCAGAGAGTGCGCGGATCTCATCAGGAGCGTCATTTACGTTGTTGAGCCATTCAACCCATTCCTTGGCCTTATCAGCGTGCTCCGAGAGCGCACGGATTCCTGCATAGGTCACGAATGTTTTGGGGAATTTGTTGAAAAAGCTATCTGAGCCTCTACGCTCATGCTTCGGACGACGTGAAGGTGAGCTGGGCAGTGGAGCAGGCGCCGGTTGTGTTTTCCTATCGTACCCATCTACGGAGGCTGAGCGATGTCTTTCGGCGCCTGCAGCAGGTCTCTGATAGGGAGAAGTTCCCCGTACATTAGCAGGCTGTGGCCTATTATTCGTCGATGCTGAAGGCGGATATCGTCGAGCTTCCTGCCTAGCCTCTCTTGATGTAGCGCTCCATCCAGGTTTATGCGGTGCTGGTTGCGGTGACGCCAGAGGAGTCTCAGCAGCGGCCGCACCTCCATACCCAGGCCGATCACGCCTTTCGTGGCTGTCGTTTATTCGTGATCGTGAAGGTACCGGCGATTGGGGCGTCATTTCATGTGGTCGAGGAATCTCTGAGGAGGAGTATCGGCGCCTCGGAGGCGATCGCGACTGGCGAACATGAAACCCATCTCCGCCAGCCATCTTCTGGCGAGAGCGCGGCGACACAGACCGGCGGGATACAGAGTCTCTTCGTGGCGGGCTTCGCGGTCTCCCAAATGAAGCTGGAGGCGGCATCGTCGGTCTTTGCATCTCGGTGTGCGGCCTGAAGTCGTTCGCCACCGACGTCCGCCGCTCGGGTCCCGAAAGAGACGCCCGGCGACGCCTTGAGTCGCCCGGTGGCTTCGTCAAGTCTTTCGGTGCATCATCCCGACGGTTTCGGGAGAAGAGGCTTGAGCCCATGGCCTTGACGGAGCTCGATCGGAAGGGCATTGTTTCGGCAATGGCATCTCACGGCGGTATGCGATGTAGAACAGGTAGCGAGTGCTGTGCTGGTGCTGGTGAAGAGATGTTGCGCATCTAGAGCCGTCGTTGCATATATGAAATCAAAGAGCTGGTCAGAGGAAGAAGAAGAAGGGCTCCCGGGCCATTGTCTCATGCGCAGCGCAGCTCAGCTCATACCGATGCTGCTGCTGCAGTCCATAGCCACTGCAGCCTGCTGTTCAAGAGCACGAGGACGCATTCGGCATGACGCTATGGGCACGAGGCCAGGCTCCGAGGGTGGTGAGACGATGTCTAGCGTGTGGGAGCAACAAGCCACTCTGTGGCTTTGCGAACGCTTGGGGGCAATGCACGCAGCCTGGTCGGCCAATATAGGATTGATAGCGACTCACACTTTCTGTGGGTGTTGGTTGGGGAGAGATCCAATCCTACAAAGAACTCATTCCATGCACCATGAAAAGCCCATCTCGAGTCCTATGGAAGCGACTTTCATGGTGAAGACAATCGCTCAAGCGAGCACGGACATGTTCGAGCCTTGATTTTGCAGAACATGTAGCGTAACTTGTTGAGCAGAGGCTGACACAACGCAGTTGAGGGCTGCACAGCTTTTCGACTTACGTTCAACTTACGTATGGAAGCTCTCCACTCCAAGCATCAATGGAGCACAACTATTCGATGATTTTGAGAAAATTCAGCCGTGTACATACATACCTTCAGCGTTCTCAGCATGCAGGCAAGAAAGCTACTCTACTCCTTGCATACTGGTCTCAAGTAATACGAGTCTTCGCAGCCAGAGCTACATTATCCCGAGCTATTCCGAGTCTTGCCGCTCTCCAAGACATGCACGTAGCACAGCCTTCAGCCGGGCTTTTACACTTCAGTGATATGTATACCAGTAATTTTTCTCGACGCTCGTGTCTCGCATGCAGCGGCACGAATCGCACAACAAACTTGCAGCGACTCTGCCTCATTGCAGACTTATCGAACCTACCAGGCGTTTGGCCGTCCGTAATCGACTACCGTAACTGGCAGCGCACGGGAAACCGTTTTCCGCTCTGGTCTGATGACGCGGTGGCTGAAATTTAACAGCACATCTAGTCGCTACAGCAAGCCGGCTCAGATTTGCTTACCGCTACTGCAGCTGAAACTGGGAAACCAGGATTATCGAGATCGCTGCTAGATGTGCAATGAGAGTGCGAAGCGGTATTTCCAAGCTCCTCGTCGTCTCCGCTGGCGGTTTTGTCTTATTGTTGCTCCATTTTGAACAGCCATAGCTCCAAGGTGTACAGCATTTTAGGGACACTATCCTGTTGTCTTCGCTTTTTGAATGCAGTACTTGATGGCCCCAACAACTCTTGTAGAGCTGTTTGTCTTACAATCTCGTACGGTAGACTGTAGTGACATGCGTACTTCGTTTATTAGTTCATTTATGTGTCGATAATAACAGGCAAAGACAGGAAGATGGGCGTCATAGATGAAGCTGCTGATAGCCTGCTATCAATAGAAACAGGGTATAGTTATTAGGCGTGGGATACTCCAGCTACTGATGCTACTCAAGAGATACTACTTTTTTGTACAAAGCAGTTGGAAGAATTCTCTACGTGGACTAATTGCTTTGCTGATCTACAGCCAGGACGTTGGATCATGCAACGCAGTTGCTGAATAATATTCCCGTAGAAAACCGAGATTCGTCTACCAATAACCCACCACTTCGGCTACATGTACTTGTGATGTAGCAGCCACATAGCCGACTTGCATCAGATGTCTGTAAGAAATAAATGAGACAATTGTCACGAACATCACATATGCAGCACCCAGAAAATAGCAAAACTACATGTAAATATCGAACTTAAACTATCACCCGCCGAGTATGAGCAACACACCCTTCAGGCTGTTTCGATGCAGCCCCGCGTTTCAGCGACGGCGTTTGTCAACCTCAGCTGCACGACATCCGTCCGGATACGACAGCACTATTCGCAACTTGCGTCTAGACAAAAACACAAAAGTAATTTTTCAAGGTAATACAATGGCACCACAGATTCAAGCGCATTTGCTCACATAAAACAGGGTTTACAGGAAAAGCAGTGGGTGTTACAGAACTTCCCTGCTTCTCATAAAACAGCGTGCTAACTGGGACACGTACATGCATTCAGGCAACTGCCAATGCAAGAGATACCATTGCCTATGGAACTAATATCGTAGGTGGTGTCTCGCCTGGTAAAGGCAGCTCTACACATCTGAATTTGCCAGTTTTTAATACTGTTCACGAGGTAAGGGTTTCCAACTCCCACGAATAGTCTCCATAATCTGATTTATTTGAAGGCTATGAGAGTTGTCAAGCCTCATGTTAGTGCTGTTTTTGTCCCTGCGCAATTTGCAGCGAAAGCAATCATAGAATCCATAGAAGCCGAAGTTCCACTCGTCGTCTCAGTAGCGGAACATATTCCAGTACATGACATGTTACGGGTTCATGAGATACTTCGCACTCAGAGTAAGACTCGCTTAGTAGGTCCAAACTGCCCTGGAATCATTGCTCCAGAACAGTGCCGAGTTGGCATCATGCCATATAAGCAGTACAAAAAGGGCAGTATAGGTATTGTCTCCAAATCTGGGACCTTAAGCTATGAGGCTGTTGGTGCGACAACATCAGCAGGATTGGGGCAGAGCATCGTGCTAGGGATGGGAGGAGACTTGCTACCAGGTGAGGGTATAGATGATACAATATGGAGACTTGACTAATATGGTCTAGGAACTACGCTGGCTGATGGCCTCAGTTTATTTTTCGAAGACGAAGAGACGAAGGGCATCATAGTCATTGGAGAGATTGGCGGGGAAGCAGAGCTCAGAGCAGCAGACTTAATCCGAGAATATCGCAAGTCAAATCGTCGTCCGAAACCGATCGTGGCAATGGTTGCCGGACGGACAGCTCCGCATGGAAGGACAATGGGCCATGCGGGAGCAGTGCTCACGTCCAGGGATGTGCCTGCAGAGATCAAGGCGAGAGCACTTGGAGACGCCGGGGCAGTCATTGTACCGCATCCAGGAGTAATGGGAGAGGCTATGAAGAGACTTCTTGAGACATAAAGAGCTAGAATAGTAGAAATAATCAAAATAAATAAATACTAGGCTTAGGATGGAATGTGTAGATCAAGAAAAGAAAGAAACTGAGAAGCACAGAATAGAGAGAAAACAAGAAAGGAGAAAAGCAAAAGCAAATAGAAAAAGCAAAGATAAAAGTCTCTCCCGTCCCAATCATTTAGCAAACAAACAATCTATCCCTTTGGGCCTCTCTGCCTCTTTTTGCCTCCGTGAACCTCCTTCATGTGACGAGGTCCATAATCCGGTCTCTGCAGTACGGTTTTGCAAATTTTGCACGTCACTTGGATGGACCGATAGTTCGTTTCTTCAGCCCATTTTGAGTGATGGACCCAGACATGTCTTATAACGTCTCTTTCATATGGAGCGTCGTAGTCGCATCTGGGACATTTTTCGGGCCTGTCATGCCATCTATAGTGTCGACTAAAAGAAATTACACAAGCATTAGCTAAATGCCGCTCTCCTAAGTCGGTAGGGATGTTTACAATCAAAAGCTCGCCATGAACTAAAGAGAAGTGACTTACTTAAGTTGATGTCCCTTTGCGAAAGACCTCGAACATCCATTCCTATCGCACGCAAATGGCTTGGCCATATCAAGAGGTGTAGATGATAGCTCCTCGTTAGCTTCTGAAGAGGAGGGAGACCCCTGTTGATCTCCCCTAACTGTTGATGGTCCTGGTTGGCTTCCGCCGTCGTGAGTGTCGTCATTAGAATCATAAAAAGAAGAGTCAGAAAATGATGAAAAGTAAATTGGGGAAGAGTTGTTGCTAGCAGAAATGTGATCCGTTGCTTGGTTTAGTTGATTACTCGTTCGGTCCGGGAGATCCCATTGCGAACCCGTTGCTTGGCCATCCTCAGACTAAGTCTCATTCAGGGAGTTTGAATTGGTCTCTGCGCTCATGGACACTTCAGCCTCTGTAGCCGGAGAATGTAATGCTTGGCTATGCTGCTGTAGCAGGCTTGGGTTAATGGCAGGATCAGGTACATATTCCTGTACGCCACAATGATTCAATATGGATGGCCAGGGTGCTGGCACAGGTCCAGCAGAGTTTTCGTCTGTGCCACCACATTCGCTGCCCGTTTCATCCCCTAGCATGGGATCGAGCGCCCAGAGATTAAACGGTTCACTACCATCTTCACTCATTGTGAAGCCCCTGTTCAAGCATTGACACCCAGCTTAATTCGTGTGGCGTGATTAGAACAGCTTGATTCTGGTCCACATCCAGTTTGCCCCCTAAGGTTGTTTGGACCTGGTCTTGGTGGGTAGATGCAATCCACCCTTGGATGCCACCGAGTAGATTGCGAAGCTAGCCGTATAATTGTCTCTGGTAAGATTCCGATGCTGCAGCTGACAGGTGGTACACGACACCTACGATAATTGTCTTACAAAGACCTTTTTGACAATGAGTGTTGAATCAGGAGGTATTCCCACGTATGCACATCTGGCTCTAGAAACCAACCTGCCTTGAAGAATTATCTCAGGGGAAATTGAAAAGATGAACTGCGCAGTAATCGACATATAAGTTAGCTTAGACAGAGATACTGGGCCAAGAACACATGTACCAAGCATATGGGCCGCTGAGACTAGAGGCAAGCGTCTCTCACAGAGCAAGGTAGTAAGAGTAAAGTATCCCGTTGTTGCTGGGCTTGTATGGATAAAAGTTACGAATCCTAGTTACGTCGATGTGGGAGGCCGACAATCATAAATAGTTATTTCTCGTTCAAAGCGGAGTCTCTCTTCAAGTTGATAGTGGAGACTTATTGCCCGAGATGAGGGAACATAGCATACGTTGATAGGTAGATGCAAGTTTCGGTCGGGAATTCGCCCAACGGCGTGGAAGTAGCCAACTTCGTACCTTTCTATTGTGTCTAAGGATGATAAAGCTGCGTCATGTCTGCCCAAATTCGCACTTTCTTGAAAGACAGTGTTGGTTTGAAGTTACAAAATCTACAAAGTCCTCATCGAGGCGTCAACCAAACACTGACCAACACATGTAATCCTGCACGCTGCTGGAAAAAGACTAGACGCCTGCAGAAGAGGCTATGCAAGGTGAGCAGCTTTGAGTTGTAGGCCACCCTTAGCCGCAGTCATAAATCACACCTGAATCCGTGTACCCAATCAGATCTGATTCAACCCATGCGATTTCGTGGGTTCCATCGCAGCCTGACACAGTGGCCCCGCTTGTAGGCCGCCCAGGTACGTTCGAAGAGGCCGCACAAGTAGCAGCCAAAACGCCTAACGGCCTATTATAGAGTACTGAAGTAATAGATTGTGTCCGCCAAGCAACAATCTATTGAGCAGAGTGCCTTTTTGTTGGCCTGAAAACGCGGCCTCTACGATAGTTGGCCTCATAGCACCCGACCTCGTATTATAACGCCAAACGGCTAAGCGATCGTCCTATAGGACTTTGTGCAAGCTGTTGGTGCAATACACATGTAATCACGACATTGGAAAGAGGAGGCTATGAGTGTGGATCTTGGTTTGTGAGGAAGAAATACAACGATAAAAGACAGCTTCAGCCATCTGTGACAAGTAACGCGCCTGCATTATACACGGCGTTTATCAATTTACTTTCCCCTAATCGGGTTGCAATATTCCTCTCTATCTCAGGCAGCCGCGAAAATGCCACCTGCTGCTGGAAGTATGAGCCATTTAGATGAAGAAGTTCGATTATCATGCTAACTCGGCGTCTCGACTCAAGATAGTTCCTCCAGTGGCCAAAAGCCAATCCCATTACGATTCAAATTCTCTCGTCGCTTTTATGGGTCTATTCTCCTGGAAGTAGCTTTGAAGAAGATTCGACCAACAGCTTTTTCAGCCCCTCAACATGAACCCAATACCATGCATGAGAATGTCGGCAGCGCAGAGCAAACTTTCAAGTGCTTCGCTAACAGGCTTGCTCAAGTCTGCGATAACGAACGCGGTAACGGTGGTGCCACTGTTACTGGGATCGCGGTGCTAGAAGAGCCCGAAGGCATGCATTATATCATTGGGGCGAATAACCGAAAGAAAGAAGAATTGAAGAACGTTGAAGACTTCGTAAAGCAGCTGCTGAAGATCATTTCAAAGCCTATGGAGCGGCATACAGCAACGATCTCGTCGACACGAAGAGAAGCTTTGTGGCACATTTTAAGATTCAACAAACATCGAATCAAAATTTACCTTACAGGTGCTGTGGATCATTTAGCAGAGTGCATCGAAGACTACGATAGACGGCATGCCCAGACACCGTTAGGTAAGCCGCCCGAACGATAGTAATGATTCACTGATTCTCATAGAAACCGTATAATTTTCAGCATCAGGCGCATTGAGATTCAAAACACAGATTTCTGAGTTAAAAGAGTTGCTTGAGTTCCACAGGGACGGTGAGCTAAGCGAGCACCACGAGTCACAATGTAACTATCTTCTTGTCAGTCAAAATCCAGGCTCGTCACTAACACCATATCTAGTCTTTTCCTCATGCGAGAAGGTATTTCTATTCATCGATGATAATCAGCGCCTGAGTTTAGGAGACTCAATTTCAGAACAAGCAAGAGAGGGTCAGATGAACAGCTCCAAGCCGTGGCTCGAACTTCGCCACTTTCTCGGCCGTCTGCATTCGTATCATCTCGCTGTAGAAACGATGCTTCGCGCCCGTCGTTTTTGGGACCGATTATGGGATGATATCAAAGTGACGGTAATTCCTTCAGCCACGGCGATTCCTCATCCTCTATACCAAAAGGGGCCAAATGCAGACAACATACTTGGAAGATTGACGTCTGACAAGGGATTATTGGAAACATACCGCAGCCGGGCTGCTGTACTACAGGAATTCGGCCTTGACGAAAGAATCCTAGCAGAATGCAATAGTTCCTCTCAAACGCATAGAGTACATGCAGAGGTTCTCGTACTCGACTATGTGCTAGGCTATCTGCGGGACACCGAGGACGCCCAATTCTACAATGGCTGGCGATATATCGGTAGCAGCAAGCCGACATGTCGCCTTTGCAACTACTATTTCATGACACACTCAAGTGGAATCCAGGTTCGCGAATCACATAACAATCTTTATCCTCATTGGCGTGCCCCAGACGTCTTTGACGACAACGCAATGAAAAAAACGGAAAGTCATCTCCAAGCGGTCCTAGAGAAGACTAGGGCAGATGCGATACGATCACTCATGTCTCAAACATCGCAAGGTAGGAGATATGATTCGAATTCATTTTCGGATATGCCGCCTTTAGCGTCTCTCAGAACTGAAACACCGTCAATTAGCGACCTTACTTCTAGATTCCCAGCCCTCAGGATCATCTCAGAAGAGGACGACAGAAGTGCAGCTGGAGAAAGAGAAGAGGAAGAGGAAGAGGACATAACGCCTGTTTTCCAGGGTCGTGGGTCTGCGCTCTCTCGCCGTTGAGAGCTCATTCTTTGTATCTGCACTGTTGTGGATAGTTGGATAGCAGTTTCGGTCTCGGGCTTAAAAGTCCAAGACACGTTGGAACGAATAGCTAGAAAAAGGTTATCCGACATCTTCATTTCATGGTCTAACACTCTAGCTAAATCCCAATAAGGCAATTAGTAGTTTATGTTCGTCAAATCTTTTCATAAAAAACAATGTGAAAGGTCATCACGCTGTCAGTCTTTAGAATGCTGTAAAGATGCAGAGAATCGACACTCGAGCAGGAATCATGGTGGCTGATATATAAACGATAAAAATTCAATTAGGCATGCCATAGTAGAAGAACAATGGAAAGACATTTCAGGTGCGCACATTCAGAATTCCGTCCACTTTTCGAACATGACATCTCTAAATCCTGAGACATGGAGGCCGTGCTACCAGAATCAGCGCTGCCGCTGCTTCTATCGCGCTTTCATTTGGTCACTCTAAAATCCACCATGATAACAGGCGTAATGCCGCAGAAACTTTACTATAATGACATGAGAATCGGCTCTGGTTATGCACAGACTTGGAGTCGCTTAATATCTCAGAAACTCTCTTATAATGACAGGGTCTTAAATTGCCCCTGTCACAGCTTGCGCTTCCGTATACTGGAATCCTACCTAGTATATAGTATACCAACACAACAGTGAGACAAATTAATCACTATATTACACGCAGTAACTGAAGGCAATATGCAACATTATCAGCTTATCTATGAATTGATTTGGCAGCATATGTGAGGGGTCTTTGATGTTGTCGTAAACATTAAGTGCTTGTTCCAGGGCCATGCAAGTAAGCCGATTTCGGGTGCGGGGGTGATGCGCAATCGTCCAGCTAGATAATCGAGGTGGAGAGACTTGAGGCGCAGAATCTGCTCTTGGAAACACTATTGATGCATATAGTACCTACAGTAAACCCCGGCAGGGAACCCCGGCCAACCCGTAGCTTAACTGTAGTTTATCAGAACGCATAAATGCTCCGAATAGATGTCGCCGCATATACTTAGATGGCGGATCATCAAGGGCCAACCCTGAATAAACAGTTCACGTTTGCTCTTCACGGTTAACCAGGTGAATCGAAACACAAGCGAGCTGAATAACATATTAATCACTATTAGACCTATGGATATACCTACAGCTTTGAGAGCGAATAACTGCTCAACATGTGTTGCGTGGACGGCAATTGGACAGGGTGAAACCTGCATATTTAGTTGCTTTGAGGCGTGTCTAGATCCTCTACCCCGCGAAGCCATCGCTACGGTATCATCCGTTGGGCCCTCCCAGCAACGACGATCTCGTAGCCAACAGCCTATATTGAGGACTGCCTTGCATGGAGTACTACGGTATCGGACGCAAGGAAATTAATTATCTGGACACGTGGACGCCATACAACATCATAGTGTAACGCTCGCGTCTGTGGTATCGGAAAGCGTTCTTGGGGGTCTCTGCGGGATGTTTATAATCATTTTGTCCGGCTAAGGAAGCTAACCTGATCTCTTCAGCCACATAATGAAACGAGCTGCCCATAATTTGTAGCATCATATTAAGGTGTCTCACCACATCCACAGTCTACCTCTGTATTCTAATCATTGAATGGAGCCTGACTGAGGATCCGCGAGCCTAGTCGTCTTACTCCGGAATCGGTTTTTATATAAGAAGTCCACAGCCGCGAACTATACTAATCTTCATCAATTGAGGTTCTTACGTACCTTCAAAGTATCTAAAAATTGTTGACTTTGCTTCAACAGTTTCTCTTCAACATTGACGGTGCCGGCAACATGGCCCACGTTGTCACGTTACCTACTTTCAAGCAGCCAGGAGACGTTTCGGCATCGCAGGCTAGGGCCATTGCAGAGCAATGGGTGAAAGACTTTGAGAGCGCTCTTCAAAGTAATAGTACAGACCAACTGGAAAAACTGTTCGTCAAAGATGCTTGGATGCGCGATTTGCTCTCGTTTAGCTGGGACTTTCGCTGCCTCCAAGATCGAGACAACATCATCAGCTACTTCCAAGACAACCATAATGCCGACATCAGTGGCATCCGTCTTCAAGAGAATGGCGCTTTTCAGCCTGCCTTTTTAGCCCCATGTCCTGGTATACAATGGATTCAGAGCATGTTCGAATTTGAATCGCGCCATGGTCGTGGAAAGGGCGCGATTCGATTAGTGGTAGATGGCGAGGATGGCAGTGAATGGAAATGCTACTTGATGCATTTTAGACTCAAAGAATTAAAAGGGCATGAAGAAAAGATTGGACTAAGACGCCCTGGAAGCTATGATGCATCAGAGTACAACTGGCAGCAGCGACGAGAGAGGCAACACGAGTTTCTGGATGAAGAGCCAACTGTTCTCATCGTTGGCGCTGGTCAATCTGGTCTTACAATTGGAGCCAGACTCCAGCAGCTAGGCATTCCGTCGTTAATCATTGAGCGGTTGGGCCGTGTTGGCGATACTTGGCGTAACCGCTACAAGGTATAGTACAGCTTTCACACAGTACGCGATCTTCCTGCTAACGACTTAATAGACGCTCTCGACACACGATCCAGTCCACTACTGCCACTTGCCGTACATTCCTTTCCCTTCACATTGGCCCATGTTCACACCCAAGGACAAACTTGCTGATTGGCTGGAGTCATATGCCAGCTTGATGGAGCTGAACGTTTGGTGCAGCACTGAGCTCCAGAGTTCATCGTTTGATGAAGCGACGAAATCTTGGTCAGTTGTTGTCAAGCGAGCGGATGGCTCAACCCGTGACCTGAAACCAAAGCATGTTATCCTTGCGACAGGAAGCTCGGGCGAAGCTCTCATTCCGCATTTCGATGGCATTGAGAAGTTTAAAGGGACTGTGTATCATGCCAGCAAGCACAAAGATGCCTCAGAGCATTCAGATCTCTCGAATAAGCGTGTGGTGGTCGTCGGCGCTGGGAATTCGTCTCACGATATTTGCCAAAACTTCTATAACACCGGCGCCAAATCAGTTACTATGCTTCAACGTGGCGGAACATATGTTTTGTCTGCGAAAAAAGGTCTCTTCATGCTATTCACAGGCACGTATGAAGAAGGCGGGCCACCAATTGAAGAATGCGATGTCATGGGTCAAAGTATGCCACTTCCTATCACACTTGCATTTTGCTCTCTCCTCACACAGGCCATAAAAAACGTCGAAAAGGATACCCAGGAGGGGCTAGCTAAGGCCGGATTCCAGCTTGATTACGGAGAAGGTGGTGGCGGTCTCTTCCGCAAATATCTTACTCTTGGAGGTGGCTATTACATCGATGTCGGATGCAGCCAGTTGATCATAGACGGAAAGGTCAAAGTGAAGTCGAATCCAGGGGGTATCAAATCGTTCACCCCGGATGGACTTCTTCTGGCAGATGGATCTGAGCTGAAAGCCGACATTGTAGTTCTTGCAACGGGCTATCAAACAATGCGCAGTACGGCAAAGACTCTTTTCGGAGACAAAGTTGCTTCACGGCTAGGAAAAGGCTGGGGTATAACTGAAGAAGGCGAAATGGATTCGGTAAGACCTCAACATCATGTGATTCAGGCGCGTTCGAACTAACTCGTCTTTTTCTAGATTTGGCGATATAGCGGACATCCGAACTTTTGGTTCATGGGTGGCAACCTTGCTTTATGCCGAGGATTCTCACAGTTGCTAGCGTTGCAGATTAAAGCAAGCGAACTAGGAATTTACGAAACACCAGGAACCAAGAACAAGAGTAACGGCGTACGGAATGGAGTGTAGGCCATAGATGTACAAGAGTATTGATAGCTAAGCACTGCACAGAGCTTCTGACTAGGGGCTAGAAGGGAAATGCTGTCCAAAAGTTTAGCTCTTCTATCAAGTGATCTAACTTTAACATACGTCTAGTCTACTGTTACTATTGCTCAGTGTACGTAACAATTATATAAGTGTATTTATTTATAGGCTGAATGCCTTGTTGAGCCACAGCCGGGGTGTCGGTGAATGGAACTGGGGTATTGGATAACGTTTCCTTTATTACAACATGTGCACACTATGTATGATGTTCTAAAATCCTTAGCTTCAAGCAGACAATGAAAACAGCTGCATGGGATAAAAATATCACATAGACTACGAGAATTTGTCGACAATTGCATGATAGATTGCTGAGTGGGGTTGGCAGCCCCCTGAGAATGTTTGTTTTTGTCAGAGCGATTGGGGGGGGCGAGAAGATCATCCAGCACATTTCAGCTCTTGAATTTTCAAAGAAGGCCTGAATATATGTAACTGAGCTATATAGCGCCAGCTTTCTTTGCTTGGTAAGTCGGTGAACTCAGCGCCCCGAGCAGGGAAGCATAGAGATATCCCAAAACTGGATTTGCGATATGTTTGCCTGGCAAGGCTCACAACCCCCCTTATTCTTGGCCAACATGGAACTGAAACGTCAAGAATGTTCGTAGATGTCAATATTGACGGCAGTCTTATATCAGGGTTAGCCTACCGATATAGATAGCTTCTATAGAGCTATATACAAAGGTCTAAATCTACTACACCAAGTCATGTAGCCACAAGGAGATCCGTTGGATGATTAACTGTGCACCTACTTCCATTTAACCGATACAAAGTCCATAACTTAGAATTCCTCTGCGAACACCAGCGTCTCTTCAACTGACATGGCTTAACGCTTTCTGCCCCAGCCCTTTTGTGCTATGATTATATCAACAAGGAACTCGCTGATGGCTAGGCGCCCAAGCATTATCTTGAATGCTGCAGAAATGAAGAGTCGTTCACTATCGTTCGATGCATGTCGGTGCCTTGCATTAGTCTGCCGTTTGGACTTCTTGTCGCCAGGTATATGCATATATCCAAGCTTGCAGAAGTATGTGTTTGGTAAAGCAGGAGCTTCGGTAGATCCTGAGGGTCGATCGAGATAATTTTGATAAAGAATATTCGTTGTCTCATTAATGTCGTCTCTATACATGCAAGTTTTGCCCTCCCAAAAACCAATGCGCCATCATAGATCTGGAACAGGGTTGACCTTCTTGATCACCTTTGCTGGTGAGCCAACCGCAACAGAAAAGTCTGGAATCGACTTTGTGACGATGCTTCCCGCGCCTATTGTGCATCCCTTTCCAATCGTCACGCCCGGCATGATGGTGGTATTGCCACCTATCCAGCAGTCATCTCCAATGGTGACGCTGCCGCCGTACTCGATGCCGTTGCGACGCGACTGCACATCAGTCTCGTGTGTGGCGCCGAATATTGAAACGAAGGGACCGAATAGGACGCGGTGGCCAATGGTGACCATGCCACAATCGAGAATAACAAGGCTGAAGTCGTTAAAAAGCGCTCTCGTCAGCCTTTACCAACGAAAGGTGCTCGCCAGGGGTTTTACGTACTTGAAGTTGGCGTAGAAGTTGTCTCCGATGGAGGTGTTGCACCCATAATCTATGTTGAACGGCGTCTCAATGAAGGGATTTGATCCGATTTTGCCAAGCGCTTCATTGAGCATCTTCTCTCTTTCGGCAACCAGAGTGTCGTTGGTGGCGTCGTCGGGGAAATAAGAGTTGTATTTGTGGATAAGCTTCCGAGCCCGAAATCTCCCCTCGACCAGCTCCGGGGCTTGAGAATTGTACCTAGAAAAAGTAATAGGTTGGTTAGACGCTGAGGTATTCCATATAGGGCCATTTGGAGACGGCGAGAGGGCTGAGAAATTATTTACAGCATTCCTGATATCATTTTTTCGTAATCCTCACACCACGGGATGTTGGTGAGTGTCTTGGCGTGCTCAATCGCAGCCGGATCCTTTACTTTGCTGGCCATCGTGACGTGATGATGAAGGTGGCTGAATCGGACGCGGCAAAGTTGTAAAGGAGGGGGAAGAATGGCCCTCCGACGAGAGAGAAGCTCCCGGACTAATATACCAAAGCAAAAACTATCTTTTGCCAGCGACAACAAACGTGTTCAGAGCCAGCCAGTCCATGGTCTTTTGCCCGAGGGCCTCAGCGGCGGGGCATTGGAGCCAGTCAGCAGCACCCTTTTCCCACCCCTCGCCTACACGTTACATACTGCTTAGGATGCCGTAGTGAAAATGGATCTAGAAATTAGATGTCGACGGTGCCCGAAGAACAACCGCCACGAGCACGAGTCGGTGCAGTGAACCTTACTTTCGGGAATACCATCGTAGCATCGGCCGATCCGGACGGTGGGGAGTTTCAACGCCACTACGATACGAAGCACGAAGGGCTCTGTGCGGCATGTACCTGGTCAATTGCGCTATTTCGCCGGCTATATTCCTTAACCAGGTACAACTAACTGGTAGACTACTGCTAGGCCAGATTATCCCTCGGTGAGCGCCATCAGCGTACCTATCGTTATAAACGAGCCAGCTCAACGGCTCGCTGAGCGGCGCGCCCAAAATCAGACTCGACATGGAGGCCCAGCTGAGCATCCGCGAGCTGTCATTACGCGAGAGTTAGCAGTGGTCATCTGTCACAAAGGTGCGGTGTGAAACAAGGGGGGCCGTTCAGCCTGGACCAATCTGCTGGTACGAGGGCACTCACCAGCTTCAATCCTTCCGCTGAGTTAGTTCCCTGGAGCCGGACGACCAGTGGAACGGACAGGGTCATCTCCTGCGCGGCTCCAATGATGGATTCGGCAATCATGTCACACCTAGTGATGCCTTCACAGTGTCAGCTCAGCCCTGGTAACAGGGACTTTCAGGGTCCTCTTCCGCGGCCTCTTCTCACCTCCGTATATGTTGATCAGTATGGCTTTTACCCGCTCGTCTGCCATCACGATCCCAAAGGCTTGAATCATAGTCTCCTTAGTTGCTTGGCCCCCAGCATCTAAGAAATTAGCACTGGTCCCCCCATGAAGGCCAATGGCATCGTTTGTAGCCATCGCCAGTCCTGCTCCATTCACAATGTTTCCGATGTTGCCGTTCATCTTAATATATACCAGGCTGTGCTGTTCGGCCTTGACTTCGTCTTCCACCTCCTGACTCGAATCGCGCAGGCGGAAAATATCAGGCTGTCGCTTTGCCGCATCATCGTCGATGACCAGCCTGGCATCAAGGGATGCAAACAAGCCATTTTCTAATCTTGCAAGAGGGGCTATCTCCAATAGCGTCGCATCTTTTTCCCGAAAGATACCATACATCTTTGTCAACATGTCATCCAGGTTGGTCACTTGGTCGGCTGCAACGCCCAAGAATTCGGATATTTGAATAACTAAATCTCTGGTTATACCTTGAGAGAAACCTAAGGTAAAAGTGGAACTCGTCTCTGCGTTAATACTGTCCTCTTGCTTGGAAATGATGATTGCAGGACAGTATTTTTCTCTGTCAATGGTCATGGCTAAATGCCACAGCTCCTGATGGGTCATGACTTCAGATACCAAGATCTGATTAACGGTAATAAACTGGTGACTGATGCCATCAGAGATCACCCGACGATTGAGCATTTTATCGGCCATATCCATTGCTTGCTCAGGATCCTGGACTTTCTGGCTCCCCCCTCTTAGCCCATCTTCAAATGAGAGGCTGTCTTTATGTCCCCATAGAACCTGAGCTTGTAAAATACAGCTTCTGCCTACGCTCTTTACAGCTTCTCGAACTTCAAGAGGCGTACGTGCCAATATTCCACGAGGGACCGGAACTCCGGACTAAACATTCCATGTTAGCGTTCTTTAACAGGGCCAGACAAAGTCGACGTACTGCTCTGAGCAAGTCTTGCGTTTGGTAACTATGCAAAGTAAGGCGTCTCAGTTGTGGCTTGGGTGAAAACTAAGAAGTATTAGTAAATGCCGCCTCTAGCAGTAATCCATCTATCTGGTGAATCCTGCAACAACGCATGCAGCAGTAGTTGTGATACCAGACCTTTTGCGTTGATCGAGTCAGCACCCCCGCACGGGGTACTTTGGCAAGAGAAAGTCTCATGGAGCTGCTCTGTATGTGAAGAGATTGTGAGAGTGCAGGCTGTCTTCTAGCAATAGTCGATAATATGTCAGAAATGATCAAAATATGTTATTCGCTTGAGATTCAAGAGCTCAGTTATCACTTCAAATGGTCTATAGCTTCTGGTACGAGCCTCTAAGAAAGGTCCTGGCGCGAATAGCCGGCGTTAGCTACATCATCTAGCCTAGAAGCTACTTAGCCGGACACAGTGTCCGTACCCGTAGTGCAGCTAATACATACCAAACTCACAATTAGCATGTCATTCACATACAGACGCGGTGTCATCAACTAAGCCTTAAGGCTTGATATTATTCTGGTTGGGATTTGATATTCTATATGGAGTACAGCGGGACCAAGTGCTGCAACAAGGAATCTTGATTCAGGGAGGCACACTTGTAGTGAATAAAGGGGGTCATATAGTATTGTCAAACATCATATGTACATGAGTCAAGTAACTTTCATTTCAGTGCTTCATGTGAAGATAAATAGCATTTAAAGCTGTACAATTCCCACCCGGTTTATATCTTCTTGGCGATGGAAGCTTTCATGATAACAAGTCCCTCTTTCTCTGCTACCACATCGTACACACGACTAGTCTTTGTCTCGTTTATATCGAGCGTCCGAAGTTGGTATTCTTCTCCTCCGTAAACAGGTGACATAGCCCTGTAGCTGATCTCGTCAGGCCCTGCGCCCTCTCCGTGTATGTCTCTCCAATAATCCAGCAAATTGACAACATTCAGGGGCCCGTGGACGACTATACCAGGATGTCCCTCTGCAGTCCGAGTCCAATCTTCATTGTAATGAATCTTATGGCCGTTGAATGTCAGAGCTGAAAATCGAAATAGGCCAACTGGAGACCAAGACAGCTTGCGTATAGGAAACGCTGCGTGGTAAAAGGATTAGTCACAGTCGGTAAGCACCGTATAAGCACAGCCTCGAGAAAGACGTGTAAGACTCACCACTGCTGTCATTTATTACATCCGAGACAGATGATGGAGCTAGGATATTGCCGTCGATTCTTCTAAGCGCTATGGCCCCCTGAGGATTAGAAGACAACGTTGGCCTAAATACCCACGACCTTGTGTCAACAAGTGCCAGCCCCCTTGATCCATGAATCTTCTTTTCTACTTCAACGAGTACCATCTCGCCCGCGGATCTGCTCGTCTTGGCCACTGCACTGATCAGCCTTGTGCTCTCTTCTGCTTCCTCTCCAACCCTCAAGGGATTGCTTCTATCAAACTTCATATGGCCGCCTGCCCACATCCTCCTTGTAAACGGGGCGGGTGCATTGAATGTGCGGTCACTTCCGTCAGCACCAAGTTGGCTCTCAAGCTCCATTGGCGTGAAATAGACAAGGTGGTGTGCTGAAGGAATCGGTGTGCCTGCAGGAACGCTCGTCCTGCTTATGTCGTGGCCATTAAGGACTGGTCGGCCGAGCATCACCGCCAGTTGTTGCAGCTGATTTGAATCGATGAACTGGCTACGTTTTATGACTTTGTTTGCAAACTGATCCATCATGTAAGACGCTGCTTCTGCGGCTGTTTTGATCTGGGGAGCTGATGTCGTTGATAAATGGCGAGCTGCTTGTAAGACCAGCCGCGTTACCGGCTTCGATTTGCGTTCTAATCCTCTCATTATGCTGATATTCGGCCAAGGAGTGCGAGCAGTCATTTTTCTTTCCGCTATTAATGAAAGTGACTTAATGAATGATAATTCTGATGTATAAAATGTATGCCAACTGATTGCACTGCGGCATTCCACTCCCAATAGTTCACGACATTGGCTTTTTGTCGAGATGACTCGACAACTCGGCTATTTGATTTTCTCAAATTGCCGACTATCCTTTGGAGACCAACCAACAGACAGCGCGCTTATAGTGGCTGTATGCCACTAACGGCAACTATCGACTGCTTAAAATCATACTGGCTAATTGCGCTATGTCTGAGAATTGGGGTCAGCTCGTTTCTCCGTGCGTACAGCTTCACATTTATACGGAGTACCCGAGCGCCTCCACCGAGAATCTGTCAGCTCGGTACCTGTATCTATCATAAGCTTGATAAGAACTTGAATCTTTCGTTTATTTGCATGAGAAGAGCCGCCTACTGCCAATTTCACGCGTCTAGTCTATCAAGCTAAAGCAATTAGTCTGGTATAAGGAGGTTGAAACAACTCAACACCCCTGTTTCCTAGACATCCATCGTCTCCTCACATCTCTCTACTACCTTCATGGCGTAATATTCGCTCAAATAGGGCTCAAATGAAGGCCTGTTAGCTGTCATGTGTCGCTCTTCATCTCATATCAATACCGAATAAGGAGACGGCAGTCCCACATGCACAGACATTGGAACGCGGAGATAATGCTACGGTGCGTGGGCAGCGTCTTTGCAACTGCAAGTAGCAATATGTACGCTGCGGCACATTTAGCGGCATCTGGTAGTCAGATCGCACGCGCTACATTTTGGGAAAAACTTACGCAGCCCCAGCAAGCGAGAGCCTGCATGAGATCTAATTTAGCCCTGCCACTTGGCCCAGTCACCGCTGGATCTAGAACCCTGCAGACAGCGGAGTACGGAGTAAGAATGGGTGACAGCCGCAGCGTTCCGAGCAAAAGGTTCCTGACATCACCAATAGAATGGGGGTTTTCTGATAGTTATCGTCGTTGGCTCGCTTTTAATTCTACTGCTAGTGTTTTGTGTGTTCCGGGTATCTGGTACGAGGCAGCAGTTGACTTACAGCTACCTCTTTCGTACATGCCCGCACAGCTACGTGCATCATAGCCTTCCTTTTCATGTGGCTCTCTAGCTTTGCAGCAAGATACATGTAACAGATGTGGAATAATATCCCGAAACTGAAAAGGCATTAGGTACTGATGCATGAAGCGCCCAATGTTAGTGTCATGAATGTTGTTTTTAGCACATCCATCCACGGTTACTCTGTTACGAAGCAGATGCAACGTCGGATCCGATAACAGGGTACTATCTCAATCTTCCTATTAGATGTCATTATGCAAACCGGAATATGGAATATTTCCAGATATTGAGCTCCGAGCTCTTTCAACTGAAATAGCTTCACTGCATTTGTTGGTGACTTCCGCTTTTGCAAAATAGTCGTGTGTTATACGAAACATGTTCTCAGCGAATTCGCCTCATTTGACATAACAAAATAAGAAATATCTACGAGAAAATATCTTTGAAACTGATGTGAACATCATGTAGTTGTTTCATTATCCTGTTGAAGCGCCCTTCCAGTGTGAAAGCGCCGGTCTGCGATGTCGGACCACTGACGCACGTGGCTCTGTAGATCCTGCTGTTATCTGCTTGGCTTACCAAGTTCAACCAGAAGCTGGTTTTTGGCAGAAACAATGCTTTCCGAGTTCTTCAATAATTGGAAATTTGCTACTTGTTAACACGCCGTGGATTTTGATGACACAAAATGGCCAATTCTATTGTTGGCGATGACTATGAGCTAAGTCGTGTCCATACAAACGACGAGCACGGCCATGGAGAGGACCCTAGGAACTCAATTGAGCAAACACTGCCTCCAGCAGACTATGGACGCGGTGCCTACGTCGCTCTCGCATGTTGCACAGCTGCTCAAGCTCCTATCTGGGGTACTTGTTGAGTTCCTACTATGAATTATGAATGAACTCTGTCGAACATTGACGTAATGCTATAGGGTATTCTGTCTCCTTCGGCATCTTTCAAGAGTATTACAGTAATCCCGATCATGGCATAGACGCTTCTCCCGGAGCCATTGCCACTGTCGGATCCGTGCAAATGGGAGTCATGTATCTGTTGATGCCCGTCGCATTCGTGATACTGAGCAAATATCCGTACCTACGACGCTGGTGCGGTCCTTTGGGGCTCGCTCTCACCGTTATAAGCCTGTCTGCCTCTGCTTTTGTTAGCAGCATTGCCGGTTTGATCGCGACACAAGGCGCTCTTTACTCAATTGGCTGCGGGCTTCTCTTCAGTCCAATTTCTCTCTATATGGACGAATGGTTTGTCCACCGCAAAAGTCTGGCCTACGGCATTATGTGGTCGGGAAAGTCATCAGTTGGCGTCGCCATGCCTTTTCTGTTCAGTCTGCTACTACGAAAGTTCGGCCTCCGCGCAACAATCCTTTCCTGGGCTATAGCTTCCGCGCTGTTGACGGTGCCAACTCTCTTCTTTCTTAAGCCGCGCATTCCGCTGTCTACGGTATCTCGCGCCCGGCCACTCTCCTTTGCCTTTCTCCGCCATACTTCATTCTGGATGATGCAATTTGGTGTTGTCGTCCAATCACTTGGATATCTAATGCCCAGCACATATGTGGCTTCTTATGCATCTGCTATCGGTCTGTCTTCTGTTACGGGCCCTATCTTGCTTGCCGTTTTCTCCACGGCTTCGGTGCCTGGATCATTGGTCCACGGCATGCTCGGCGACAGATTGTCCGCGACCAAACTCGTTCTTCTCTCATCTTTCGGTAGTGCTCTTCCAGTCTTTCTTCTGTGGGGGCTCGGTCGTCATCTAAGTACTATGATTGCTTTTGTTATCCTCTACGGCTTTTTCGCGGGCGGATTCAGTTCTACATGGTCTAGTATGACTGAAGAGATCAAAAGAGATGATCGAGCTGCAGAAACTTCTCTAGTGTTTGGTCTCCTGCTTGGCGGAAGGGGGCTGGGCTTTTTAATTTCCGGACCATTCTCCGGATCTCTTTTATCCATTAAAGACTTACTCACGGAAGAACCATTGGGATATGCGACTAAATATGGTCCTATGATTCTCTGCACTGGTATTACGGCTGTTCTGGGAGCATGGGCTCCGTTATGGAAGGGCGCAAGAATTACAGGCAGAGCGACTCTCACAACTTGCTCAGGTCTATTTATTGCTACTTCGTAGTAAAGGGCATGATAAGTCTATCATGATCAACAGAGAGATGATAGTGTGGATGTTAGGTATAATAAGTCGAGAGCAAGAATATCGGACTGCTTACGCTTCGGTAATATCGTCGTCCCAAAGTGGCTTACACTTCAGTGTTCTACTAAATATGAGGATATGTGTGAGCCTCATGTTTGAGTTTCTTGAGCAAAGAAAGGGTTTCATGTTCTTTCTTCACTTCGCCTTCAACGTCAAGATGCACCGAGACGCTACCGTCTCCGTACAAGTCTCATCCATTCAACCACTACAGAAGTATTTTGGCCTATCTAAGATACACTATTGATGACTGTTCCTACTGAATGAACTAAACATTATCTGAGAAAAAACGCTTACAATACTCCGCTAGAGACGGCTTTGGGACGACGATTACTCATGTCCTCACTGCGTATACACAAAGTTGGACGAAAATTCAGTAACCTCGTACTTACCCCTCTAACCAGCTGGAATCCTGATGCTACATCCTGCAGAAGCAATACAACTTACGCGTCTGATATCGCCAAGGCATCCGGGTGGATTTGGATGATAATATTTCGGAACCCCGAGTCCTCACAGACGCAAGACAGATTGCATAAGCCACACTGCCCAATGCCAGAGTCACAAGTCAAGACTTACATCTACCGAAACCAAATTAATATACATAAGGGCACGTATGTCGACCAACTGCGCGAATACAAGCTCACAGTTGAAGGTGATGATGGAGATTGAGAAGCCGCGCCTGACGTCCGATGTTAATCCTTCTCTTCACTATTTTACATGTACTCTACTGTTTCTTTGGCCATTTCATTTCTCAATTCTTAGACTTGCTGCCTCTGATTATCTATTGAGCCTTGAATAGGTGTGGTTATATATCTATGTACGTACTAAATAAAGCTTGGCATTGACCAACTCTGCCATTTGGGCGAAAGTATTCATCGCAATTATAATAAAGACTACTGCTCATTTGTAAAGATAAGACAACGGACAGATATGGAGGATAGCCGTCTTCCTGCCCGCGTCTACATCGCCATCAACATCATCTTTACCATCCGCTACCACGGTTCTCGCCTCTTTCTCTGTTCCTTCGAATCTCAGAACCTCACGTTCGTCTGGCCTACCATTTATGGCGTTCATGACTCTGCTGCACTTGCCAGCTATTTTCTCATTGTAAGTCTCTCTCGTTAACACCCCCTCGAAAGCCTGCAAAGTCTCTTCCTTTCTCGCAAAGCTGCTTGAGGCCTATTCCATTGGGCGATATAGGCTTCTGCCATTTACGTGGGTGGCTCGTCCACCGCAAGGCTCAGCCGAGCCCTGGGATGCAATGTGCTACACATCAATCTACAAACACCTTACAGATTGCAAGTATTCCGCACATCAAACCCTGCACTGATTTCTTCAGGCAGTTGGCTTTGTGCGTATAGAGTTTGGAGGGCAATCTGGTAGACCTGCTGTCCGATCTGACACGTATTTTGTCTCACAAATCTTGACCATATCCATCATGCATGTTTTCAGATAAATGGCATTTGAGTTTCCTATCATATCTGCGCCCATACTAGACCTACTAGCCAAATTTCTATCTGTGTGACAATATTCCTTTATACAACGTCTTGAATTCTTCTAATAGACAAAGCTCCAAACGCTGCCTATCTGGATCCGAGGAAGGCCACTTATATAACACAAAGTCTCGCTCACTGATTCAAAATGAGCTGTAAAAGCTTATAAAAGAAGATCAATAGATGAGATAGCTATCTGGTCAAAGGGAAGAAATTCACGTCCAATGCTCTTCCACGTGGTTAGCCTATATCGTAGATCTGCAATTTAGCGGAGACACTAAGCCATGAGCAGGAAGCAGTGCGCAGTATGCAAGTGCGAGAAAATGAAGATAGAGGATGGATGTAATCGGCTAGGACTGTCGGATGGATTCCGGTTGCCAAATGAGCGGGGTAGATAGTATGAGAAGACGTTGCTTTCTCTATTGTTCTTGCATTGCTTCTAGATGCTTCGAGAGAAGAAATCCTATATACTAATATTATTCCTCACCCAAAAAGCGTATAGTCTCTCCTCATGGCAAAGAGATCTGTGTTACGCTCGTTACGTCAAGTATTTGAGCCGTAGTGATATCATTCTTTCAGCCGGGATCCCTAAATGTGCCACCTACCAAATTCGACTAAGCTGCCGGCAAAAGGACCCATTCACGGCCAGGGATTCTGTTCAGCTCTCGGCTCTGAGTTGAGCTTGAGTGGTTGTACCGCCCAAGATGGTGGGGATTGAGATCAAGAGCTGCAGCACGATGAGCAGATGTAAGACCTGATGCAACCAATCATTGATGTGATAGAAAGGATGTTACCGCAAGATCTAATGTTATTTGCCTCAGTCAAAACAAGAAATAAGCAAGAACTTTTGCTTTTTAAACATATCGAAATCGAAACAAGAAGTTGAGAGGGTTACATCCGCTCCTTCAGTGATGCCAAGTGCGGGTATATAACGTCCCATCATTGCTCTCTGGGCGTGCAGCATTTGGCAACCATAGTTCTTCAGTCGCAATTATTCACCATATCTTACAATTGAGTCTATCATATCCTTATAATGAAGACAATTGCTTCCATTGCTGCCGGAATCGGCATCTTTGCTTCTATCGCAAGTGCATCCGTCCAGGGCTTCGATATATCCCACTACCAGCCCACTGTCAATTTTGCCAAAGCGTATTCCGACGGCGCTCGATTCGTCATTATCAAGGTTCAAATTATATCTTTACTTTTCGCAACGTTCCAGCTTGCTGATGCCCCTGGATTATAGGCTACTGAAGGCACCACATACATTGACCCCAGCTTTAGCGATCACTATACCCAAGCTACACAGGCGGGCTTCATTCGAGGTGGATACCACTTTGCACAGCCGGCTTCTTCTTCCGGTGCGGCTCAGGCCAACTATTTCCTTAAGAATGGAGGAGGCTGGTCGTCTGACGGCATTACTCTGCCCGGTATGCTTGATCTTGAGTATGCGCCCAGTGGTAATAGCTGTTACGGATTGAGCACTAGTGCTATGGTTAGCTGGATCAACGATTTTATCACCACTTACCATGCCGCCACAACTCAGTATCCTCTAATCTACACTTCCACGAGCTGGTGGCAGTTGTGTACGGGAAACAGTGGCTCGTTCGGTAGCAAGTCACCTCTAGTTGTCGCTAGATACGCCAGCTCTGTAGGCTCACTACCTAATGGCTGGAGTTATTATACCATTTGGCAGAACAGCGACTCGTCTCCTTGGGGTGGCGACTCTGATGTGTTTAACGGAGATCTATCTCAACTCCAGAAGATTGCTCGCGGGAGTTAGAGATTTCACACCAAGAGAATGAAGATCGGTGTAGCTAGCTATCTCACAATGACAATTTACAACAGCTCGCTTCTTCGTGTCGACAAACAGCGTTCTTTGTAGTATGCAGTTTGGGCAAATTGCTGCTTTCCTTGTTCGTGCAGTACCCTAAAAGATCGTAGCGAATTACGGTAGTAATTATGCATCAAATGCCGAATAGCAAGACAAAACGTTACTATATTTAGCAGTTTGATGAACGTCGTCTCTCGGTATCATTGAGCATATGAATTGACAATTCGGGACTAGCAACTAAACTTTCTATCTGTTATAAACTATTAGACTAAAACCCCTCTGTACAAGTTTGAAAGCACGCTAATTAACTGTTCTCTAACTCCTCCCATTGTTTTGCGTTCAGCATTGTCTCCTCTCAATCCGAACCGCGCTTTCTTGCCAACACAGATAAAACGGCAGTACTATCTCTCGACAGCGCCAACACTCTGAGAAGCATCTTTATACCCCAATTTCCTTCAAAGACAAATCGTACAACCTTGCCGCTGCATCCTGATCGTAGGCCCATTCGGCATGGCCTGGGTCAATCAGTTTCCAGCCTTTCTTTAGCGGCTCGCTGAACCGATTCCTCTCACAGTACTTTCCTCCTTGGCCTTCTAGGTCTCTGCTAACGGCGGCCCACACCGACGTTGAGGCGCCTTGCTCAGCATTCATCATGGTGTGAAGAGTTGCTATCGGACCAGATTTGATGATTACCATCCAATCTTTGATGTCGAATTGACCCGATGACTGTAGTCCTGTTCGAATGCCGCCGGGGTGCACGCTCCATGCGTGAAGGCCTTGGGCGCCGTATCGCCTTTCAATCTCACTAGCGGTATAAACATTCGCCAGCTTGCTCTGGCCGTATGCAATGGCATGATCGTATTTGCGAGTCTCCCAGTTCAAGTCTCCAAAATTCATTGGAGCATTCCTATGAGCAGTAGAAGAGACAATTACGGCTCTAGAGCAGAATTCTGGAGTTGAGGATGCCAATAGAGTCGGCCTCAGGAGCTCGAGCAGAAGGAAATGTGATAGATGATTCGTGCCCCAGTGCCTTTCATAGCCATCTGAAGTCCTACCAAATGGCACGTGTCGGATACCTGCGTTCTCAATGACGATATTGAGAGTGCTGCTCTTTGACTTGAACTCTTCGACGCAAGATCGAACGCTATCAAAGGACTCGAGGTCCAACTTTAGGAGATGGACACGGTCGCCATCGAGAATATCACCAAGCGCCTCTTTCGCCTTGTCCATATTGCGAGCTGTGACAAAAACGGTTGCGCCGGTAGCTTTCATGGCTCTCGCTGTCTCGACTCCTAGTCCTGAAGAACAACCGGTGATGAGCACAACCTTGTCCTTCATATTCCCCTCTCTTTGCTCATCTTTGATGATTTGCAGAGCAGTAGGTCTGGCATCGCCGGGCCCCATCTGGTTGGCGTGTGCCTCTGCGTAGCGACTCGTTGCTATGGTAGTCATGGTTTAGAGTGAATAAAGAGTTATAACGTCTTGAGTATAGTTGTCTCTATATCGGGTGTGAGATACAGATGGATGTGATTTATATAGAATTAATGTCTGTTATCTAGAGATTTGCTTCGGCGACATGAGTAGCGATATGCTAGCCTATATATACTTAAAAAAGCCTCTATTGTTTTAATATAGAACCACCAAGAATATCTGATCCTTATTCCAACTTGATGAAAGTACTGTGTCTCAAGAAATGGGTACAGGAAAGAAGTACGCCACAATGTATTGATTTCTACCGCTTACTAGCAGGAGAGTCAGCCACATGCTCCCAAGATGGCAATTCTGCTGACAGGGTTCTCGCTGAAACCCGTCTACGAAAGTGGTCATCACCTAAAGGGTTCCTGGGTATACCTGAGAAGATAGCATGATTACAGCTTGCCTCTGATTTCACATTACGGAATTGGTTGTGCATAAACAAAGAATTCCGAAGCCCCACCTGCGCAATTCGTGGCTGTTGGTTACAGCCCAAATAGGCAACTTCTTGTCAGCGACTCGATGATGAGTCAAACTAGCTTTTAATCGTAAGGGGCCGCATCGCAGGATCATTGTCACCAAGCACTCATTTTAGTTTGTCGGGTGTGCCGTTTGTCTTTTGTGAAATAACAAACACGTAGCAGATGGGCGTTTTTATATAAGAATAAAGAACAACTTAGCTCATAGGGAGTGTTCAAGTTAACGCTTTCTACAATGTTTAGTACAGCGATGGAGCAGATGGATATAGTAGCATAAGTAGAAGGATTGAAAAGGACGCTAATACCGGTAGCCCGTGTTACTCGTTGAATTAAGATTGCATTTGTTTACCAGCTCGATGCCATATCGTTCTTCCCTCTTGCTACGCTCACTGCGCCCATTGGTGGGCTTCTTCTTTCGGGCCATGCGACTGTCCAAGACCATCTTACTATCGCGACCGGCCAGCTCCTTGGCGAAATGGCCTTAACGGGCATACCGTCCCAACAACGATTCGCATAGCAATCCTGTTTTCATTCTTCAAGTTCTTGCTCGCTTTAAGAGACTTAAGCATTCTCCGCGAGCATAGCATTTGTTTCCCCTTCATCGTTAGAATCATCATCTATTACAGTACCTTTTTGTTGTGTTATTCTTAGCTTTTCAAGTCTGCAGGAAGCAGCTCGCCTTGTTTGGAATCTTATCCATTGGAACCGTTCAATGCCTAAAGACCATTATTTCTCACCGTAGCTGGGTTCCTTTATTGCTTCATGTGTTTTACACTCCTCACAGAACCAACACTGTTGGCGATGAAGGTCAAGACCGATCGGTGGCTAGCCGAACCGTGACAATTCTTAGATTGCGATAGCCCGACCTGGCTAGGGGCAGCATCAGTTCGTCGTTGGCTGAGTATGTGAGTCGGTTGCAAAGCCACAGGGGAAATGCAACGGGCGAGTAGGATTGGCGCCGGGAATGAGTTTGCATGGGATTGGTCGACAACATTAGATGTTTTACATTTTCTTACAGTTATAAAGAGTCGAAGCATAATAGATGTGGAATTGCATTGTGTAATTTTAAACAGGACTTGACAAAGGTCAGCACTACCTGGCTAGGCATCCACGCAACTAATTTCCGATCCTTAGATTTCTGCTATTGGCAGTTCTGAAAGCGTTCTTTTTGCATCTGCGGGAATGTTACATCCGCCCAGTATAGAACACCCTCGTACTTATCGATCCCGAGATATCGGCAGCGTTGAGCCGAAGAGCGCTTGCTGTAGAGCTTGAGACACTGTCAACCTGCTTGTGGTGCATTATTCAGATTACCCCAAATGGCAAGTGGACAGGGTACATGAGCACCGGAACTGCAACGCAAGGCCCTCTCAACTAAGCTGGCCGCTAACGCACATTTTTTTGTTCAAAGCCACCTTTGGGCTCAAACGTACTAGGCTTATGTCGAACGACGCATCTTGCAATAGACCGCAGATGGATACATGACCAAGTCTTTACTCTTACAGACCAACTGTCTTGCAGCCTCTTTTCGATGTGCAGAGCAAAATCGGACGAGCGTCTTGCTGTTTCAGGCTACTTCAACGTCCAGCGTCGTGACTCAGACTATTGAGGGCTCTTTTTGGTAATGGCTGCTTGGACAATGGCGAGTGTATGCGGTATGTTGTTGGGATGATGGAGATTATATAACACGACTGGCCGATGTTGTGATGGAGCCCTGCCACTAGCTGTAATCATCCGGCGAGCTACAACCTCGGATTCAACTCCGCCAAAATATGTCCAAGTCCGACGCGGTGGCGCTAGGTAGAGCGCGGCTCTAGAGTTATGGCCTGCAGTATGCTCGGATATAAATGTTGGCCTTTTTAGCCATCAGTAAGCTCAGAGTGATTGACAATATCACATACCAATTACACTTCCATATTTTAGGACTTCAATACAGCATAATGCGTTTCCAGCACTTCGCTATGGCTGCTACTTTCTGTAGTTCGGCCTTGGGGAAAACAGCCGACCCAGCCACCAATTTGGCAATTCGAGACGTCGTCAATGCGTTCTCCTTTGCGGTTGATACTCGCCCTGTGCCTGAATTCAACAGTATCTTCACACAGGATGCTGTGCTCAATTTGACCATCCCTGGATCTCAGCAAACCGGAATTGACAACATCAACAAGTACCTGATTACACTTTTGACGCAATTTGAAACCCAGCATAGTTTTGGCACTCAAAATGTTGACGTCAACGCTGATGGAACTGGTGCTACTGCCATTACAAGTTTTATCGGTTCTTTCTGGGACGTGAGCCATTCTCCTCCCCTCTACGCGCAGTTTTGTCAACAATTCAACGACACGTTGGTCAAAACGAAAGGGCAGTGGCATATTAGCCACAAGGTCGTCAAATTTTTGGTGAATTTAGTCGAACATATCTACTGCTACTGCTAACAACGCTTGTAGACCCCATCTTTGGGTAACCTTACCTTATCGTGAGCGCCGCAAGTAGAACATGGTGGGAACAAGATATCACAAAGCAACGTTTATGCAATATAAAGCAAGATGGGTGGTATAAACAACAAAGCTTTTGTTTACACATTTTGAGGTATTGTATATAAGAAAGATATATTTTAATACATAATAATCCTATTAATAATTGAACTTTGAACGTATTTATATTTCTTATTTTATTGAAATTCATACTACTAGAGTAGATTTTATACCAGATAGTTGATATAAAATGGATTTCTAAAGATTGGAAAGTAAGTGACGGTTATCCAGCATCCCAATTCCGTTCTCCAGCACTCTAGCTAGCATCTATACGTGCATGTAGGCTATTAAGTGCTACGTCTGCTACATCTGCTACATCTGCTACATCTGCTACATCTGCTACATCTGCTACATCTGCTCCTAATTTTAAAGCATATATATATATATATTATTTCAACATGTTATACAGAGACTGACTGTACTAGAGCGCGGCCTTTTGAGTGCTCTACCACAACATCGACTTAATGTCGCGGAACCTTGTCATTTCCAACCTTGTTGCGGTACGAGATTCTGCAGTTTCATAAGAATACAAAAGCCATCCAGCTCTAGTACGCGCAGCCATGGAATTTGTAAAGCGGTCCCAAATTGAGGTACCTTGCTGCAGTTTCTTTTGGAGCTCTCCCTAGCAATGCTTGCCTATAAGCGTCACTGTTGGTGCCTTTTGGATCATGGCGTAGTTCAAGTAGTTCAAGGATCTTCTTCCATCTTTCTTTTTTGTTAAATCGTGTTTTCTAGTGGGGTTTGTTGCCATTGGCGAGATGGGGATCATGTCCGAAGTAGTAGAGACTGTTGGAGGAGTCTTTGACTTGGCGAGCTAGGCTTGGGTTGCTGGGATCCGGGACATAGGCGGACCGAATTGAAGCCGCTTTAGTTAAGAGAAAATGCCATGCGAAATGTAGCATAGCATCTCAGGCGCCCGACATCATGGTCATTGTTGAGGGATCAAGGTGTAGTGACAGTGGTGGTGGTGGTGGTGGTGGTGATGGCGGTGGTGAGAAAGCAAGAGTTGTTGCTGCTACTTTTCTCAGGCGCCGGTTTTGCTTTCGCCGCTATCTGCTTGGCTGTATAGTAGACCATAATTAGTTCTCACAAATGTATCAAACTTGAGATTACTGTCTCCACTTACACGGACGCTCTTCACTCTTCCGTTGCGTTCAAGGGGGCGCGGGAGGGGCAAGCGCAGGAAGAGCTGGAGCTGGAGCTGGAGCTTCGACGGGTGCAGCACAAAGTTGGTTAGCTATCCATAATTAATAGAGTTTGCCAAGCTCATCCAATGGCATTATCTGAACTTACGCAAACTCCCCCGCTGAGGGGGACCTGCAGCTGGTTGTTCTTTGAGCACCAAGGCACGGTGAGAGAGTGGGAGGTGCGGAAGGCAACATCTTGTATCTACCGGAGAGCAACTGAACAATCGGCATTGAGTAGCCGGCTTGTTGTATGTAATCGGATGCGATGAGAGAAGTACAAATCTTGAAATCGATGTTAATGATGGATAGATAGAAAAATTTGGAGAGCGGTAGAAATTCAGTAACAAGATGCGGCTGTGGCCGTGGTTGCGCGTGGCATAGGGCTTTAGGAGAGAATTTTTGAGGACGAAGGTGGTCAGTTTCAGCAACTTGGAAGAGTGTAGCAGCAGTAGCCGCTGGTCTTTTCATCAATTGATGTCTCATGTTCTAACTTCAAACAGTGATCGAGACTATAGCGTGCAAATACGCCCGATGTGCAAGATAGCGTCGTTACAATATGGAGGTTCAGTATCTGTAGCCTAATCGATACCCACCGATATGAGAAGTCTACTCACCACCGTATTCCCAAGCATCATGAGTAAATTGCAGAGACTTTTATTTCTAGTCTCCTTGTTCATCGTCACCATCACCATCATGGTCGAGCCTATAAACACCTCGTGATTTTACTCCCTTGCTACCGGCGTTTGCAGGTACCCTCTTGCCAGTAACTGTCCGAGGTTAGTCTTCAACCGATTGGCGTTTTGGTCAATGAATCGCCCAATAAATCAGATGCTATTGAGAACAAACGCATAGAGTACATAATGAACCAAGCTGACATTGATTACGTAGTGCCCCTCTCCGTTGGGAATGGATAATGATCGATCCTGCGATGATTTTGTTCCTCTGAGGCCGGAACGGCCAGGAGATTGAGATGGGCAAGAACCCGCCCCGAGGGCGCCAACTGCGCCGCCAACAACATCACCAACCCCCTCACCATAGGCCAACAATGCTTTACGGGCCCCACGGGCCTGGCCTCTTCCTTTCCCTCCTATGCCACCCCCATCGCTGCTGCTGCTTCCAACACAGGTCCTTGTCACCCAACATCCAACGAAAGATGCCCGTTTTCGCAAGAGAGTAACTCAAGCATGATCAGTTCGCTGTGGAGGAATATTTCTCGCTTGGTGCCTTCACATCTAGATTCGGGCTTATCAAGAAATGGATCGTTATGAAGCGCCTTAGGCGTGTTGTGCAGGAATAGTGTAAAAGTAGATTTCTCGTCACCTCTGTGAAGTTTGAACTGGAAAAGCGCTGTGCCGTATTGAAAGTTCTCAGAGCCTTCCCAAAGTTGAAAACATGATAGGCTTTTGAATGATGAGATGGAGCTAGAAATACCCTACAACATTTACTTTAATGTTCGTAGTAAATCTAACACTAAAATTTCTTAAGATCAGAATATTAATAGTTCCAAAGATTTGACCATCAGGAGAGAAACCTCGCCCATTTTTTTACATGTCACTCATCTCTAGAAGCAAAGCTCTGTGGACTTTTCTTTTTCTTCAAAAAGCGCTCAAAGTTTTATTCTTATTGTTATGGCATTTTTATTGTCAAGCTGACTTTCCTTTTTCTACTTCCTCATCAACTTCGCTAACAAGATCTTTCAGATCATCTTTGCCTCTAGCACCTCTATAATGTATCCAGGGTAGACTACCATAAAGATCAATTTGGAGATATATACAGGCACAAAAGCTATGTATATAAATTGTGGAACCCTTTGACATTCTTTTGGCTGGTAGATAGGTAGTTCACCATCTTGCCACTTCCCTATTGTACTCTAATATCATCCATCCCAAAGACTCTCAAGAGTACCACTACAATACAGAATGTTTAACATTGACGGTACCAATTAGTTGTGAGTCAGATAATATTATGCGTGGGTTATCACTCTCTTTTAGCGAACATATCTAATCTCGAAACCAATCGCGTAGCTACGGAGCGAGGATCTTTTGGCAATGAAATTAATCATTATGATGGACCACTGAAATGGCCAACTTGAGAAATCCAACGTATCATTTTGGCTTCGCGTTCGCTTCTCAGGAGAGCTATATTCAGAGCTTGGCTCTTCGCGAGTGAATATTTCGTTTTTCGCATGGATGATTATTGAGTATTGTAGGTCGATGAGAAGCTGTGTGCTTTCGGTTGGCAACGGAGGCTACACTGCTTCTCAAAGACCGATTAGAGCCGCAGCAGTCGGTGTTTGGTAAGTTCCCATTTAATGTATAAGGCTGCTCATCATCATCTAGTTGTCTCCAGCTGTTGAAGTTCTGTTCTTGGTCTTATCTTTCCTCATGTGTCTGGATGCTCAGTCACAAAAGATCTGTATTCTTGCATCACGCATATAAAGTAGGCCAAAATCTTCGTAAAAATCGAGTCGATAGAAGAGATTCGAAGTTGGAGTTGGTCTTGTAACGGCGGATATTGCTTTACTTCGCATCTTTGCTGAAGAGAAGTATATTAGTTAATATGGCGCATGAGAAGTTCTAGGTAATCTCCAGTAGTGAGTATCATTCTTCACCAGAAAAGGTGGCTCAATTTTCGATTTCTTTGCCGAACTGGTTTCCAATGTTAGCATCTGCTAGATGTCGATGCTGCTTTCACAGCTCAATTGGCCCCGCATTCATATTGTGTAGAGAGAGCGAGAAGGCACAATTGGCTTGTTTTCAGTGCAGATTGAAGGAAATGACAATCCATGAATATTGACTCAATTGACAGCGAAATGATGATCGAAAGACCTATTCATTGCGTCCAAGCTTGGTGCGGGCGTAACGAGCGTCAATCAAACAGAGTTTGGGCGCTTTGCAGTGGATCGCGTAAAATCGATGGGAGACACGTCGCGTCAAGCAATTATGAATATTCAACACAGTTCGAAATAACTGCAGCCAACTCTGACATGGTTCCTCGCCGTACGTCATGGTGCTTGGACCTCGCCCGTTCAAGCTTTCCGGGCAATTGAGAAGCTGCTGTTTGGCAAGGGGCCAAGAAAGTCAATTAGATTCCGCCCAATGGCACGAATGGGAGATGATTGATGCAGTAAGCGCGAAAAGTATCGCGCATTATTTCCGAGAAAAGGCAGATGGGCTCGTTGCTTACATATCAAGGCAGCCAAGAATTGCAGCTAATTGGCGCGGAACAGCTTTGTTTCATTGTGGCTTCGCTCCAACAAGCTCCAGAACTTCAAAAGTACGTTGAGAGTACATGTATTTTGCTTGGAATGCGGTTTGCATTTCTTTTTCTAAAAAGGCTAAAATAACATCTGCAGAAGATCGAGTCTCTTTTAGATGGCAATCAGCGTCTGCGGCCGCGACTGGTCAACTCAATGACGCTTTTCCTACCCGTGACCAACTGCAATTCTGTCGATCCATCATGTGCTGCGTTGAACTCGTGCTCTGTGGGAGCAACGACCCTCCATGCGAGCTGATCTTTCAATTTACCCCAAAAGCGCCAAGATTTCTGGTCACATGTGTCCCTACGTGGTTTGTTATGGCTTGAATATCGTAGCATTCATATGGTCATGGTGCCGAAGGATCATGTGGAAACAGCACCCCTCGTCGGCTTCGGCAGGGATCGCCTCCCTCTCGCAAACTGTTTACCACAATGCGCATGAACAAACACAACACAACACAACCCTGCCCTTTTACCTGAGTGGTCCCCGCCGGGATACACTGCCGTTGCCACGCACAGCGATCAGCTAGCAACTACCTTTTCGGCCAACCCTATCCGCTATCCATGTAAACATCAACCATTCTGTAACTAAACTAACACTGTGAAGCCAGTCATACAATGAGAATGCACACCCAAATGGACATGAGTATACCTATGCTCCAAAAACTCGAAAGAAGTTTCATAATGGCATCAGTGAGAGAAGCTTTCTAACTGTCAGCGTGGCTGTACTCGAACCAAGGGAAAACAGACGGGTGGCTTATGGAGGGTAGTAAGCATGTCAGGCACAAAGGATCTACCGATCCAGATGTTTATGCTTTCATCGGTTGTAGCATACTTTGGTTAGCTTTGGTTAGCACTCACTCGGAGTTTAGTCACATTATGACTGCCCGCCAAATTACGATGAGAATACCATCTTCGAGTCCCAACCCCAAGCCCAACACGGCTTCCCCAAGGCTTCCCCAGGATAATAGTGGAGTCTTATTTGATCCTACGCCAGGCAGCGCTACAATTGTCTACATCTATTGGCACGCTTAAGGAATATTCCCGCATGGATTGAATCAAGCAGGGGAGTCGGCTAGCTTAGCAGCTTAGCAGCCTGTATGGTGGTATTTTGTTCCTAGCGTGAGATGGTAGGATCTTGTTAGCTCGTAGCGCGATTTGGTGAGACAACTACTGTCTCCTCTTGCCGCCGGCAGTTGGGTGTAAGTTTATGTGCAATTGTTGCCACAAAGCCAGGATATCACAAATGATAAGGAGGATTTACTCCCGATTTGGCAAGTACATAATGCTCCGGGGAATACGAATACTAGGTACTGCGCCTTCAGAAACAAATGCTGTCCTTGTCACCAACCGGGATACTCAAATGGTAGAAGTCAAGCCCGTCGTTGGATGGGCTGTTTTGTCCTTGTTTTCTCCTGTTCTGCATTAGTGTATTCATCTAGAACCAAGCTACGCAGACGCTAATAGTCGAGAAAGTGTATGTCTCACTCTATCCGTATGATCCATACCCCAGATCCAGCCTCATGACGGCCCTTCTTGTGATATTGAAGAGCGGTATGTATGACACAAGGTTAACACTCCAACGGGACTATTTCGGCCATTTCGAGCTACGGTTTAAGACTACTGTAAGGTGATGTTGTCGATAGAGAGGACAAGGATGCCAGTTGAAAGGTAGTATTTCCAAATAGTTGGAGTGTTCACCCATACCTCACAGAGAAACCTCCTGCCTATTTGGTAAAAAATGTTCCTGCTTCCAAGCTACAATCAGATAGTATCTGCTCACAATGGTAATAGGACCTGGCTGAGACTGATCAACGTGGTTCAGCTTAAAAACCACACAGATCGCCCTCGCTTTTTGCTCGTTGCAGATCAGTCTCATCGACCAATTCAAGACCACAGCCATATCCATATCCTTGTCCATCTATACAGATCGATATGTTCTCCAAGCCGATCCGCGAACGCGTTGGCGTTTTCACTCTCGGCCTAGTTGCTGTGGGCTCTCAGCTTGTTGCTGCTGGACCTTGCGACATCTACGCCTCTGGTGGCACGCCATGTGTTGCCGCGCACAGCACAACTCGCTCCCTCTACGGATCTTACAACGGTTCGCTCTACCAGGTTCGCCGGGGCTCTGACAACGCTACGATCAACATCGCGCCGCTATCTACCGGTGGCGTTGCCAATGCCGCCGGTCAGGACACCTTCTGCAAGGGTACGACATGCCTGATCTCCATCATCTATGACCAGTCCGGCCATGGCAACCACATCACCCAGGCTCCTCCCGGCGGCGCTGCACAAGGCCCTCTCCCAGGCGGTCTTGATAACTTGGCCAGTGCAATTGGCGCGCCTGTCAGATTGAACGGCCAGAAGGTCTATGGCACCTTCATTGCACCCTTCACGGGCTACCGCAACAACGACGCCAATGGCACCGCAACTGGCGATGCTCCCGAGGGCATGTACGCTGTCTTTGACGGCACCCACTACAACACTGCCTGCTGTTTTGATTACGGCAATGCCGAGACAAACTCTCGGGATACCGGCAACGGTCACATGGAGGCCATTTACTTTGGTACCGGTGATGGTTCGGGCCGCGGAACGGGCTCAGGAAGCGGCCCCTGGATCATGGCCGATTTGGAGAACGGCCTTTTCTCTGGCTTTGATCCAATTAACAATCCTGCCAACCCGACTATTACATCCCGTTTTGTTACTGCAATTATCAAGGGCGAGCCGAACCAGTGGGCGATTCGTGGTGGAAACTCCGCCTCCGGGGGTCTGTCCACCTACTACTCCGGCGTCCGCCCCAACAACGGATATCAACCAATGAGCAAAGAAGGGGCTATTATCCTCGGCACCGGAGGCGATAACTCGGATGGTGCCGTTGGTACCTTCTACGAAGGTGTAATGACTACAGGATACCCGTCTGATGCCACTGAGAACTCGGTGCAAGCCGATATCGTGGCCGCCAAGTACACATATGACCCCAGTCTGATGGTCAGCGGCCCAGGTCTGACCGTTGGATCTCACATTTCTCTGCGAGCTACCACTTCCTGCTGTACTACGCGTTATATTGCGCACTCCGGTACAACCGTCAACACCCAAGTTGTCTCTTCGTCTGACAGCACCGCTCTGAAGCAGCAGGCCAGCTGGATCGTCCACGCCGGTCTTGCAAACAGCGCCTGTTTCTCGTTTGAGTCTGTTGACACTCCCGGCAACTATATCCGTCACTCCAACTATGCTCTGGTTCTCAACTCCAACGACGGTAGTAAGATTTTCGGCGAGGACGCCACATTCTGCCCTCAAGCCGGCATCAATGGCCAGGGCAACTCGTTCCACTCATGGAGCTATCCCGCACGCTGGTGGCGACACTACGATGCTCTTGGCTACATCGCAGCCAACGGTGGCGAGCACGCTTTCGACAGCCCTACCTCGTTCAACGACGACGTGAGCTTCGTTGTCAGCGCTGGCTTTGCTTAAGTCATAGGCCGCCAGTCCTTACCAAGGTTGGAGGTTATAACAAGTCTATATAATTGCGACTCGTACGAGTTTCCTTTGACTTGTTTACTGCAATTTGTGGACGATGAGCAAAATGTACATAATGGCATGGTCTAAACGTGAATAAAATAGCAAGTATATATGAATATATGATGATGACATGGAACTTCCTATTCAAGTAATTCTTTTCCCTCAGTGAAACCGCCGCGTTCAAAAGATATATCCTCTTTGCTCATCACCTGGCCTTGCTGCAACGTAACGACCAATTTCTTTCAAGTTCCAGAGAGGTGCAGTAAACTCTAGTGTAGCGGCATTGTAGTGAATGTTCACAGTTTATTTGACAGTAATAGCGAATTGATGATATTAACAGTTAAGATAGTTAAGACAATTAAATGCCTCTTTATATCGCCAAGCCCATAGACTATGATATATCGATCGCAACATGTCTGAAGCTGCTGAGAGCAATGTAACTCTCCAAATGCATTGACAACTTGGACTAAATTACGAATGACAGGATTCAACATTATCCACTTAATTGTGCTTTAATAAAAGCTGTAGCGATGAGAAGCTCAACATCCTGAGACCCAAAAAGCCAAGATTCACCCCGGCCACAAGGGATGAGTTGACAGTATAAATCCCTATCGCATCGAGTCAAGACAACTTAATCCGGTCTCTTATATGGCCTTCAATACGGCAAGCAATTCAATCCCAAATTTGTGACGTCGACGGTAACGGGCAACTGTTTGAGCCTTCTGCCACGATTACTATCGACGACGACATATCCGCCACGTTGTATGAAGAGTTGAGTTCAACGAGCTCCACCCAATGGCAGGCCACCGTCGACGCAAAATTTGCCCTCGTAACGCATAATGACATGTTACCTCTCCCATTTTCGTATCCTTGACAGTTGAGTATTGATATATACGGGCTGGCTGCTTTGTTAAGCTACGGATAAGTTGTCAGATAATGAACCTAGAGGACTGGATAACATTTCTTCAAGTAAAATCGTCTTGGTTCATTCTGGCGATGCCTTGTGGAACCTATGTGATCGTTTTACCAGTCTTCATGTGTAGCTTATCCTCTATAACTCAGACAAATTCTGATAAATAAATACGAAGCCCAAAACCATTTACAAAACAACTAAAACTAGTAAACATAGCATGCGATTCTATCTTGGATCGCTATAAATAGCTTCGCTAATACGCCCAAGAGCTAAATCCGCCACAGCCAAAGGCATCTAAACAACAAACCCTTATCCAATAAGTAAGTCAAACTATTCTTATGAGCTCTCAGCACTTAACGTGGTGGAAAGAAAGCATTCAAGGCCATTGATGGAGAGCCAGCCCTGTCAAGAACATACTCCTAGTTATTGACATTGTGGACCCTGAAAGATGTGACACAGGATTTAGTTGAGAATTCACGATTATTACTTTCCATGAAAGTCTACGAGTACTAATGGCTTTCTAGAAGGCATATGAATTAGCAAAAAGAATCATAATTAGCAACAAGAACCATAATTAGCAAAAAGAACCACTCGCACATAGCAGAAAACGCTCATCCCCGCCAATACAGCACGACTCATCCCAATCATCTCCCATCTAAGCCCGAGATGCGATCATACATTCGAGTCACGCCTCACACATTCTTTCTCCGCATACATCAAGTCACTGACACTGACACACATACATCATTGCTCTAATTACATGGACAAACAGGTCAAACACACTCTTTAGGACGTTAATCCCAAAGGCAGCAGCGTAAGCTTATCAAGTGTCCCTGTTCTACAGTATACTTCATAAGCTCTTTTATTGACAAAAGCGACCACGCAACTTAGTAAATACAGATGGCCAGAAATAATATGATATAAGCATACAGGCCGTAATGAAATCGTATCAGACCGGCGCATAAACACAATGTTTTCTTGTACTTTACACGCCACCGTTTATTCTATACTGGCAGTATCCTTTTTTTGGGGGGTCGAAGAATGTGCAATAGATATTTAATGTGTAAATGCCGCTATAGTAGTTCAAAAACACCGTAAAGGGCTATGTCCCATAAAGTACCTAACTTTCTGGTTCAATGAGCGGATTAGATTGGGTGCCTTAAACCAGTAAAGTTAATCTAGCTTGGTCAAATGGTGATCAACAAAGCCACATCGCCTAGATCGCCCAGAAACAATAAGATTCAAGATAAGGTTCCGCGCCGAAGATAAAGAGCCGGACCAATCACTCAATAACATACTAATAAAGAAGTCAAAGGCAATATACACCAGAAAGGGCCGAAAACACGCGTATACTTAGTTATATGGGATGTACGTCACCAAAACGGGGAGCGCTGCTCAAATTTGAGAGTAAAATATTGTATTATATTTTATTACATTATATTTTAAGATGTCTTACTTCCAAAGCGTCATGTGCCATCGTTCCTGAATCATTTGTTCCTCCGTCTATATTGCTGCAAACATATTGCTGTAAATCGCTGATAAATTCAAAACTGAATACCAAAGCTGGTTTTCATCCTCTATGGCAAGCTGGCAGGGGCGTAGCTCTGGTTGGGCGAGACAACCTTGCCACCTTGGACCTGGACGTCGGTGTAGGCGGGCCAGACAATGAGCTTCTTCGAGTTGTCGACAACGGCGAGAGTGGTGAAACCGTTACCAGGACCAAATTGACCGCTCCAGCTGGATGTGACCGTGTAAGGTCCGCAAGTGACAGGGCCTCCGGTGGCCTGAGAGGCCTCCTTGGCCGCCTTGACAACGTATGTGCAAGATGTGGCAGCGGCGAGATGGGTGTCGACAGCAAAGGTCCAAGTGCATGAAGTGTTGGCAGTGTCGCACGTGCGCTTGAGGTTTTCAATTGTCCACTGGGGAACATTGGCCATCATAGACTTGTCGGCAGGAGTAGGAGCAGCAGCGACGTTGGAGGCTGCGAAGAGGGCGGCGATGAAAGTCTTGGTGAACTGCATGGTGGCGGTTTTGGTGGTTTGGTATGAGACTTTTGTGAAGTAGTAGTTGAGTCGAGTTGATGGATGTAGAGCGAAGTGTGAGATGGATGAAGGACTGGGCAAATGGATGGAGAAACTCTTCACTCTTTATATAGATAGAACTCTGAGTTCGAAGGAAAGAAGGCTCGAGTGGAGAATGAACAATACGAACTAATCCCATGTCAAAAGAGTATAGAGTCCACCACAATAGACTTTGCCTTATTCAGGGGCGCCAGAAAAGCTCCTCGACGGATGCGATCACCCGAGCGCCTTACGAGATGCAACGAATCAAAACCCCTGCTGCATCTCGTAAAAGAACAAGCTTGTTGGCAAAATCGCCGCTGCGGTGGCGATGCAACATAGTTGGCCAATTTCAACGTCATACGTATGCAGGGGTTTATCCCACATACCGAGCAGCGACGACCCAATCCGAGGTCTCATTTTTAGACATGAGAGAGAGAAGAAGAAAGTGATGTAACTAATTGAGCATTCGAGAACTGTCTTGATAAGTTCTGTGCTGAATCTAGCAGCAAGCCTTTGTTGTACTACCATTATTGCTACCATATTGCTAAGCTGTAACGTTGCCGGATCTGCAACTTTAGGCTTGACTATGCCTAGAATCTCGTGATGCGCTGGATTGCGGGGTGCCCGGTCCGGGATTTATCTGCCGCGGCTCGTATTCCATGAATAGATCGTAGGTCAACGGTTACCCTATCGGGAAATGCCATGGCTGGGCGAGTTCACCGCCCCCTGAACTTGGGCCAATGTTTTAAAACTTTTACCAAATATTTCGTATAGACTTGGCTGAGATACCGCCCCAAGTCTCCCTTAAAAAACAAGTATGGCGGTCAGAAACATAGGACCCGAAATGGACTCGTGTTCAGTCGCCAAGAAGAGGAATCCTCGTTGACATGCTTTGCAGGATATGTCTCTAATTGTTGAACCGAGCCACGGCGGTTTTTCGTATGCTTTGACAACAATTGTGGAACATTAGTGAGTTATCGTACAGTGACTTCGAGGGAGTACGTGTAGCTTCAACTCTAGTAGGCGGCCGAGTGATAGAAAACTCCTACGGAGTAGTATAGTAGCAACGATAGTAATCCATTAGTTGTCTTAATCACGCGGATAATTCTACGGATAAAATACCAGTTTGCCGTTTTGAGCTGCCTTGTTTGTGCAAGTGAGGAGAGTTCAATACTGCTACTAGTAGTAGTGCTGCTAGTTGTAGTTAGGTAGGGAGAATAGTCTCGGCAGACACGGGAGCGCTCTTCATCGTGTAGCTTAATGCCGACGGCGGCTCCACTGACTCGTATCCCCCCAAATTCAGTCAATTCAGTCAGCTGCAACGTTGAAGAAGCAGTGCAACATAGTCTAGAATGTCATGGATAAGACATCAAGCGGCCAGAAGTAAGAGGCACAGCAGATAATGTTAGCGACTCAATAGGTTATACAGATGAACGCACCGCATAATATAAAGAAATGAGCACCGGGTCTCACTTTATCCGCATAATGTCTCGTATAGCAATTGCTAAGATCCCTGCGCATGGGCCGTCGGGCTTTCCGTCTGCTATACGGGTGACGCAACGATGAAGGCCCAGCGTAGCACCATGTCTCTAAGGGAAATGGAGATGCGTGATGTGTAGGAACAAGACCTACCGAGCTTTTCCACCTAGTATTTCAGGTTTAATACATCATTCAAGCTCAGCCTTTGGGCAAAATAAGCCGCCTTCATATTCGGCGTACTATATAGATCGAGACAAGCATTGTACGCGCCAATAGCTTCCTCATTGCGAACACACCTCTCGTTTCCATACCTAGCTAGAGAACTTCTTGACAAATTCTACGATCCTTCTATAGTAATCTGTTGCTTGTGGATGCGTATGAAGCATATAGAAACAGTGCGGCAGTCCCCTGTATACCTTCAAGTCCGTATCAACACCCTCTTGCTGTAACCTCTCTGCGTAAGCAATTGCCTCGTCCCGGTGAATGTCGCATCCCGCAGCCACAATTACTGTAGAAGCATTGGCTGTTAGCTGAAGTTGCTTTCTGGGCCTAGCTGGCTAAGTCGTTGGATTGAATGTTTATTACTCACACGTTGGTGGAAGATCCTTCAGGGACTGCGCAAGCAACGGTGAGTAGCGCCAGTTGTCTTTTGGCTCTGGCACGTACAAGTCCCAAAACCATTCCATACGGGCAGCGGTCACAACGCTGTCATTGCAGTTTTGCTGGTAGCTACCCATCTCGTACGCTTCCTTTGGAAAGAACTTGGGATGGCAAGTTATCGGGAATGAGAGGATCTGGGCTACGATACCGTTGAAACCTTCGTCTCGGGCCATGAGAGCGACAACACTAGCCTGGTGAATAACATGTTAGCTTGATTACCCTACAGATTTACATATTTGAGGCCACTGTATGAGTTACACGCTGAGAAATGAATCAACCTACTAGGTTCCCACCAGCACTGCTTCCGTTGAGGATAATCTTAGATGCATTGGCACCGATGGAAGCAGCATTATTGCGGCACTGCATCACATTAGCACAAAGGGTACAGTTATCTGATCTTGCCTATAGATGTAGAGCACCTACCCATATTAATGTATCGAAGCAGTCGTTGAGTGCATACGGAAACCTATGTTCAGGCGCCCTATCATACCGTTAATGAATGAGAAAAACATATCACACTTCTATTCCACTCACTGTCTGTAGTCGACACTGACCACCACTGAATTCGTCCAAGCAGCAATCATAAGATTTTCAGGATGTTCAGTGCAATGCCCACCAACAACCCATCCACCGCCATGGTAGCGTATAACCATTGCAGAGTCAGGACTCTTTATTTTGGCCATGTACAACTTGACCTCAATCTCCGTATCATCCCGTGTAGGAATCATCCGCGTCTCAGTGAGGACATCCTTGCCCTCTACAGGGCAACCATCAGGCGCCGGCGTATCATTGAGCCAGGCTTTGCGAAAGTCTTCTAAAGACGTCTCAGGTTGCCACAAACCTTCCATCATGGTGTTCATCACGGGCCTGAGCTTTGCGTACTCTGGATCTAGTTCACTGAAATGGCCCAATTTGGGTAGAGGCTTGAAGTTAGGATCCGCGACGACATATTCGCTCTCTTTCTTAGTGATAACCATAGTGAGCGACGTGAATGAGAATGACGATGCTATACGCGCTGTTAATTACTTTTCTTTCAGATGTAAAGAAAAGTCACTTATGATGAGCATAAAGACCTAATTATTTAAGTAGTTCTCGCTTCTTTTAATTCTAAAAGCAGTATATATATTGGTTTGCTGTTTTACAGATCGGTTGAACTGTACTCAATGTTGGTGGAATTTGACCGAAGTTGACGCGCACTTATCTCACCGGTCTAATTAAGCCATACCGTGAAACAATACTCCGGAGGGCACAACATGTTAACTTTGAAGAGTAAGAGTCAGATGTTAAACATTGAAAAAAATTTTGAGTTAAATAATCTCATTTGCATTGGGTACAAGTTTTCGGGTCTCTCCCAGACGTTTGTAGGGGTCACTATATGCAAGTTTGCTGGACTGCATATTATGTGCCACTCACTTATTAATGCACCTTCACTCTGTACTAATGCAATATTATGCATTTTGACCAATGTATTTCTAAGTACGGTTTAAACTCGCGTGATAACCCGATCGGCTTCCGGACCTAATGCTAATTTCCAATGCCGACGATGTCAAGGGAACACGCAAGTCTGTTCAATAGGGCTTGTAAAATTAAGTCCAAAAAATCGATATAGCGCTGTATAGCTGCAGAGATCATTTATCACGCAGGAACCGCCGTACTGTACAAGTTCCGTTTTGTGCGATATGGGTACAGGTGACGGTATATCGGTGCCTTACGTAAAATCTCAAGTAACAGAGCCCTTGGGCAATCAAGTCGTATAATCTCGGCATCGCAACTGGGATTGTAATTCACATGTCGCAATTCGGGAGCGGCTCTCGTCATATTAGAGTTGGCGGTAAGGGTTCCGCTTGGCACCTCGTACACATCGTAAGTAGGGATAGTAAATACTACTCGGAAAGTGGAGATGGAATGTAATGGAATCCGATACAGGACTAAAAGTGTACACACATAAGGACGCCGCCCTTGTCTATTAGCATGTGATTTGTGTTGCATTTTGGTACAATATGCGGTGTATTTCACGATGCCTATTTATCTGTTGCTGGTATTCCTGAGAACTCAAGAAAGTAGTAAGAAGTGATGAAATTAAAGCTATAGAAATGAGGGGGGAATCCCTACATGAAGCCCTAATTGAGGCCTTGGAATGCTTTTGCGGCCTTCACATGCTCCAGCCAGGTCGTTGGCTTGTCTTCGAGAAGAGACAAGCTCCAGTCTAATTTCTCCCCCGCATAGTAGCCACCCTCATCCATCAAACGGAAGTTTTGCAAAAGTTCTTCAGCCGCAAAGTCCGGCATCCCCTTTCCCTTCAATGCAGCCGTAAACATCTCGTGGGGGAGAGAAAAGAATTTAGCATCCTTGCCAGCATTAGGGAAAGCAGTCTTAAAGTCAGCGAGCATTTCTGTAGGAGTCTGGTATGCTGTGGCTCCAAGCACACGCTTGCCCAGGACCTCGTCACGCTTCAGTACGATGGCCTTGACAAATTTTCCCGTGTCAGCCTCCGCGTCAAACATCGGGAATGGCGCTGTTTCCGGAGTAGGAAGTGCTAGTGTCCACGGCTTATCAGGCGACTCTTGAGAGAGCATCTGTCCAGGGAGGTTTGACATGAAGAAACCAGGCTGGAAAAAGGTGGCTGGAATTCCGGAGTCACGAGCATATTGCTCAACCGCGGCCTTGCTATCGAAGTGGTAAACTTTGGCCAGTTTACCATTGGTGGCTGCACATTTAGTTGAGTCAGTATAAACGATACATGTCTTGCAATTCATTGTCTTGAGAGCAAAGAAGTAGCTTACCCTTAGTGACATCGAGGAGCGAGCTGTAGATGAAGTGCTGTACTTGAGCACCCTATATCCGATATCTTAGCATTAAGCCTCAAACCTTTAATCACGCACAGCCAGGCTTACCTTCGCAGCATCCACAATTGTCTTGCCCTGTTGCTCTTCGCCTTCCTTGCTCATCGTATCCCAGTAGTTTGTGACAGCAAAAACGGCTGCAGCCCCAGAAAAGGCTTTGGCTAATGAACTGCCATCATTGATATTCGCCTAAATTGTGTTAGTAAAGGAGATCACAGAGACTTATTTGGTTGAAGATAAGATATGTTTTCCTCTCAACTTACGGCAACAAGCTCAGCACCTTGATTTTCAAGTTTCTTCGCAGACTCTTTGGTGATATCTCGGGTAATAGCGCGGACAGTCCAGTCTTTCATGAGTTTAGGGTCATTCAGGAAGATTTTGGCAACAGAGCCACCCTGGTTGCCAGTTGATCCGAGTACCGCAATAATTCTCTTGGTAGACATGGTGAAAAAGCTTAACTGCGAAAATATGTGTCTAGTTGAAGGAGTTTATAAATTTTTAGAGTAAAAGAGTAATAGTATCGCTCAGTTTGTTAGTGAGATAACTAGACGATGTTGAGTATTTTGCTGAATAGTTAGTTGACCTTTTCAGGCTAAGAGATCGGCACTTATATAGTAAACGATGAGATTATAACATTCCATTGGATCTCTAGCCTTTTGTGATATAGGTGGCATGACATCACATCGAACGGTCGAATTCCAGAAGACGAGCCGACGAAGTTCTTCCGCAGCTTACCTTATACACTTATGGGGCCATAAACCCCAGGATAACCTTAATTCATTTAAGCAACTGATCCATTTTATTCCTCGCGGAACCTCGCGGACAGTAATTCTAGTACCTTACTTGTAATAACTTCGTAAGCCTGCCTATTCCCGCCGTTAACGCGCGGAATGCAAAAACTAGTGCCTGAATGCACCGTAACAATGATCATTCGTCCAAAGAATATCGAGTCAGCTTGGCTAGCGCCGCGAATTGTCTCGTGCTTAACGTCGCCCGGAAAAGGTAGTTGATTACTAACTTCGCGCTTCGCGGCTCGCACTTGTCGCGAGCTTTGAAGCGGCACATTAAGTGGAAGACATGCCGCCGACTTTGAGAAGCTCCGCTCAAATTCAACCATACCTCTCGCATGCTTCCATCCCCTGTATCCCTGATATCGGCCATTTGTTTCTCTGGAATCTCTAGAAGTTACGCCGTCACCAATCAAAACATCCGGATAGGACCATGCGTGAAACAGCCGGTCGCTCCGTTTCCGACTTTTCGTGCTATGCCTGTAAGAGGTACGCTTGTAGAATTGTATCCCTTTGGAGGATCGACCTACTAACATCTCAAAATCCAGGAGAAAAGTGAAGTGGTTAGAGCTCATGACCTCGAGGCTGACTAAAGCTTTGCTTTTTGATATGCATCTAACTGGCCTTCAGTAATCGGGCATTGCCCATTTGTGGCCTCTGCGATAGGCTGAGTGGCACATGTGAATATCCCACTTGCAATCAAAAGCCAGGTCCTAAAGTTGGTTGGTTAAGCCTCATGTACTGATCAACTACGATTTGCTCCAACTCTGATATTGTGATAAAGGGAGTACCCAGAAAAACACTCGCAGGCCCGTTAATTCACGAAATGGGCGTCCTTCAAGGAGAGGCCCCTCTCCTAATGTGCCCGAGGCCACTGCCTCACGAAGTGCCTTATCCACCGATGATACGCCATTAACCAGAGCTGCAAAGCCTGTTCAAGCATCGACTCAAAATCTTCCACTCTCAAGACAGTCTCCCCCTTTAGCGAATAGCGATGACGAGCAAAATACTCCTGCGAGTGCGACAACATTCGTCCAGATCATGCATCCTTCACACGAGGTGCAGCTACAATCAGGCTTTTCTCCTTCTTGTGGAGGTACGGCCACCGAAGCTATTGTGAAACGCGTGTGTGAGGGACTGGAAATCTCCAAAGAGCTCTACAACTACCTGTAAGCCTCATTCAATCTTCAAACGTTTCCAAGCATGCTCTGATTTCAGAGCGCCTGTGAAGCGACTACAAGAGACTTTAGTGTACTGACAAGCGGCATAGGATGGACTCGTACTTTAACAACATGACAACATTTACACTGTTCAAGCCGTATAAGATCGAGGAAAAATTTTCTCAGATGCAATCCGCAACTGAAGCTGAAGCTTTAGTAGCCGCGACATTCGCCTACGCCGCAAGATTCCATTCTTCCTTCAAAACGCCGTCACGTCCCACCGACTGTCCTTCGCATTCCTACTTTGCTCGTATCGCTTCAAAACGCCTAAGTGACGCCCTTGAGCAACTGGACGACTCAGTAGCTCCACTCTGGCTTCTTCAGGCCTATATCCTCCTCACCTTTTACCAGTTGACACAAAGTGTCCGGTCAAAATCATGGAGGCTTTTGGGGGTTTGTATCCGGCTAGCATACGAGCTGAATCTTCATCGAGTGGATTTTCCATCCAAGCGACAGGTAGACAAGGACAATCACAACATCGACACGGAGCATTGGTCCATGCTTGAGGAAAAAAGAAGAGCTTGGTGGGCCATCTGGGAGATGGATGTCCTTGCTAGTGCAATTAGACGCTTGCCCATGGCTATCAACTGGAGCTATAACTTTACGTTTCTGCCAGTTCCTGACAGCTGCTGGTTTGGTGATAGCCCTCAAAGAAGCTGCCATCTCGCCGAAGATCCGAATCTCCGCTGGAAGCAGTTGCACAAGTCAGGCAATTCTAGCCCGAAAGCCTGGTACATTGTTATCAACTCCTTTGTATACAATTGTCAGTTGCTTCTGCCGGATTATAAACTCGAAAGCGATCCAACAACAAATATCGCTTATGTTACCATCTTAGCCAACTGCTTGTACTGCACGACTAACTCACTTCCCTCCGATCTTACCTATCATGGACAGGCTCTTGACTTTCTCACTAAAAGGTCCCCGCAAGATATCAGCTGTCGTCAGTATCATAACGACATATATTGCATTCATATAATAACACAGCTTGTCCATTTCATGATCTTCCAACACCAGATCGCCGCCGAAGCCCCCTGGATGACTCCGTTTCAAGCAAAAAATATAAACGGGGGGAATGAGAACAAAGTTTCCAATCATCCTTTATGGTCGAATTATATGAAGGCCTCTGAGGATGTCATCACCATCGAACGCAATAGTTCTGGTGAGCACTACAAATACACCAACCCTTTTATGACCAATACGCTGTGGATTGCCGCGGCGGCACAAATAGCGTGCCGCATGTTTGGGCCTTTGTCTCTCAATAAGCAGCTGGCGGATTCGAATTATGAGCTGATCTGTCTCAACATCGATCGATCAATCATTTTCTGGTGCGGCATGGATATTTTGAAACGTAGACTAACCAGAGTTGAGACTTCATTAAAAGGTTTAACTGCAAAGCAAGGCGGTGATAATAACTTGCAAAACTTGGGCGGGATTCCAACTTCAGAAACGATGACCTCTCACCAGGATGCGTCTTCTGGGTCGTCGAATTACTCCGATCCGCTAACATATACATCGATGAATTCGAATATGCTGTCATTGATGCCTCTTCTTGGCAATAGCACTGAGCAACATGCTTCCGTAGACTATGGGGATTTTATGGCTGGTATCGAGCAGCTCTTCCCTTATGACATAAACGACTCATGGGTCAACTTGGATCTGTCTCATTTGCAGTAGTTGGTTTATGAATCCAACTCTCGCGCACAGGATAACACAAGCTTCTATGAGAATAATAGATACCCAATAAACTCATGATTAGATCGAAGAATGCTGTAAGATCGAACTGCTAGAGATTTATACTCGGTATTGTCTATCATTCCAGAAGCTGGGAGTTGCGAACTTATCTCCCAACTGTAAAACTAGGCACTGATCCACTACACAGTGTTTGCAATTCAGCACTATTATTTACAAGATCTGAACATGCAAACTGTTGAAATAGCAAGGGTAAAGCCCAGAACACTATTGAGGTTTATATTTCATCACAACTTATGGGCGCATTCTGAGTGAGTAAGGAGGCCTTTTTGAAGTGCGGTTCTCGTAAGTAAATCGGATTGGATTGAATTCGATAAGATCTAACTATATAAAAACCTGAAATTCTCACCATGAGACATGACTTATAACTAGAAAATATTGCTCAAAAGCTTATGCATCTTTGACAACCGGTGCATTTAGATATTAACCGAGGTCCTCTCCGTTAATATCTCTCTTCGTGAATCCGTTTCCAAGGAAGCGGAACTTGTTCGTCGAGCGGTAGTCAATCTTGAAATCCTCACCGCGAATGTCCTCCAGTAGTTCTGATGGCTCTCGTTAGCTCTCCAATTCACAAACAATATTCCGAGGAATTCTTTTCTGACCTCTGTAATGGATGACACTACCGGCATGTAGAGCAGTAATGCGGCCGTCGGTTCTCCCATTCTTATACCAGCTACGGCATGGAGCAGCCCACACAGTATGAGATAGCATCTCTTGTGACCACACGTCCAAGTCGTCTACCACCTCAGGTAGTACACATACAGATCTATGATATGCCGTTAGTAAAGCCTAAATTATGCAACGTCTGCGTGTAAGCCTTGAAACTCACTTGATGTCTTCTGACGCAATCTTGCGGCACCACTTCAAGATATAAGCAGCCATCGCATCACAAGAGCCAGGGAATACGCCATGTGCAACCGGGGTATTGGGACCTGCAAAAATGAAGTAGTTGGGGTGCTCTGGAGCGGCAATACCAAGATAGCTCAGAGGGTCGTTTGCCCAGAGTTCATTCAGAGTGGCGCCATTGCGCCCGACAAGGTTCCAGTTTGGTCTATAACTCACATCAAAGCCAGTAGCAGTGACGATGATGTCAACTTCTTCCTCGCCTTCAGCCGTAAGTATGCCCTTCTCTGTTACTCTGATTATGGAACTCCAAGTGGTCTTGACGTTGTCCTCTTGCAAAGCTTCCAGGTAACCATCACCAGGCGTCAGGCGGCGGCAGCCCGCTGTGAATCTAGGGACCAGACGATCAATCAACTCAGCGTTTTGGCGGAGGCGTTGGCGCATAATCTCGTTGTGTTCGCGATCAAGCTCCTGTTGTTCTGGCCGGCCGACGACCATGGCCTTGAAGAGTTCATTAAATCTAAGCCAAAAACTGTTAATTTGTGGAAAGCTGTTTAAGAGGGATGAGCGTACCCATGCTCCAATTTCTTGCGCAGTTGGTATAGCTTCTCTGGATTCTCTCTGAACTCTTTTCTCTGTTCTTCAGTAAAGACTTTGCTGCCATCTTCGGAGAACTGGTTGAGAAAGTTTGCGGCAATCCAAGTAGGGCTGCGGACGTATGTTACGACTTTCTGGGCGGTCTTCTGGACCTTTGGCAAGACTTGAATGGCAGATGATCCGTTACCAATTAGGGCAATTCTCTGGCCACTCCAGTCCAGTGACTGATCCCTATAATGCATATGAGTACCATAGTCTATTCGCTGTATCGGAAGTTTCCATTGCCTACCAAGATGCAGTATGAACAAGCTTGCCTTTGAAGTTGTGAAGACCTTCAATATTGGGCCAAGACCATTTGCTAGAGGTTTCCAGAGTTAGAATGCCTTGTGTCTCATGGAGGTGTATTCGTGGAGCTTACTGTAGGAATCCAGTTGCATTAATGAGAACGTCGCATTCATCGTTGATGATCTCGCCTTGGCGGTCAACCTTGAGTCGCCATTTACCAGTGCACTCATCCCAGATGGAATCGATGACCTTAGAATTGAACAACATGTTGCGCTCGAGGTCCCATTTCTTAGCAGTATCTTTCATGTACTGCCAGATTTCAGGGCTGTTGGCATAAAAGGTGGTCCAGTTTGGGTTAGGCTCAAATGGGAAGACGTAAATATCTAATAATTATCAAATGAGATTTATTATCAATTAAATAGGAAACGAAAGACATACGAGCAGGAACATCGCTATAGAGAAGGTTTAGCCTTGTTTGTTTGAATGTCAGATTGGGCTACTTACCAAGCCGCTCCGGGGTACCGGTTCTCATACCAAGTACCGCCAAGATCAGGGTTTTTCTCGTAAATCTGGAGATCAATGAAATGATCCCACTTGAGCTCGTGCGTGAGCTTGTGAGCCAAAGTCATTCCAGACCAGCCGCCGCCAACGCATACAACACGAAGCTTGCGTTCTTGGCGCAGGGGCCCATCCAGGAGAGGTACCCAGTTTGAAGGTTTCTTCTCTTGCGTAAAAGAAGAATTATTATTCGCCATTTTCATTGCTGAAGACAGGGAGAAGTGATATCAAAGTGTTGGGTGAGATTAGAGTAGATGGTTGACTGGGGTTGCTGGCTGAGTGATTGCTCTGGTCGTTGTTTCTCTCATGATGGAGGCCATCAGCTTCTTATACAATTTATTCACATTATAATCTCGCCACCTTTCAAAACAGGTCATTCTTCCAACTTTGACTAAACTAAGACTGTGAATCCGGGGTAGTCCGGGGCATTCCGGAGCGTCGCGGGGCATCGCGGGGCGTTGCACGATGTCTGGACTACATGAATGGTCTGCGCTTGGCTAGTAAACATGGACTATTACATCTGAGTCAAGAAAGACCGAAAGTACAATATGGTGGATGGCGTAATTAGATACAGCGAGCCCGTGGTCACTTGCTGGAATACTACCAACAGATGAGAAATGTGTTTGGCTAACACTGGACCGATTACACGGTTCTATTTGCAATGCGCGTTTCTCACCGGTTGATCTATTTGTGCAAGATGTAATCAAATTGACCTTTCACCACTAGATTACAACTTTAAAATTAAAGTACACAGGATTGCGCTACAATTCGCATTGGAGTGTGTCGCGGTGCAATTTCACCACGGGCCAATTCCAAGCTCACAGTAGTACCGAAACGGTCTCCGGCAGAGCCGTCCTGCAACGGGGCGAAGCCACAAAGCGGTTCAATCTTTCCGATCAGTCGGACAGCGTTATAGCTAATTCTAATCATGGACTTTGAAGTTCCAGCGCTCTTGGAAGGCAAGTTTTTAGCCAGTAATCTGCTGTTTGGGCATTATGCATTACTGGATGTACATATATATATATATATACTCGATGATTCCGACTGTTTTTTTGCGACTTCTTTACTCACAACATCATTCATCTTTCAATATACGTCAGCTAAACCATCATTAACTTCTTTCTTATTACCATTGACCCAATTACCATGGCTACAACTTCTGAAAAACTTCAGCAACAGTTCCCTGATCTGAAATGGAAGAAACTGCCGTCTCCAGAGGCGCACCCTAATTATACTTGGCACGGATTTGAGCCCAACAGCAAACTCTTATTGGAAAAAGGCCACACTCGTTGGGCTGGCACACTCCCATTCCCTGTCGACACGATTCTGGAAAGGGACGTGGCGGTGCCTATGCGCGATGGTATCAAGATTTACGCAGACATCTTTCGCCCGGCAAACACAGACGGGGATGAGAAAGTCCCTGCAGTCATTGCGTTTAGCCCTTATGGCAAGACGGGCACCGGAGTGCCCAACTACGACATTATGGGACCCCATCGCATTGGTCTCAAACTTGAAGATACCTCTGGATATGAAAAGTTCGAGGGCCCTGATCCTGCTACCTGGGCGCAATTTGGATATGCCATAATCAACGTTGATGCTCGAGGAGCAGGCAAGTCTGAAGGCAACGTGGTTTTCTACGGCCCCCAGGAAGCCGAAGACGTTTACGACATCATCGACTACATTTCCAAGCAACCATGGTGTAGCGGCTCAGTTGGAATGGCCGGTAACTCGTGGCTAGCTATCTCGCAAATCAACTTTGCGTCGCGCCATGAGCATCCAGCACTCAAGGCATTGGCCCCTTGGGAAGGCCGACACGATGTGTATCGTGATACTCTTGGTAGAGGGGGGCGAAGACACAACCCCGGTCTGCATAGGTTTCTCTTGTCTGGCTTTGCGGGTGCAAATTCAGTGGAGAATATGCCAGAGATGTTTGCTGAACGACCCTTGTTTGATGATTACTGGGAAAGCAAGTACATACATACAGAGAATATCAACGTCCCGATCTACTTACTGGGTTCCTTTTCTTCTCAACTCCATACTCGAGGGTCTTTCCACACATTCCGCACAGCCAAGACATCACAAAAGTGGCTTCGAGTCCATCGATATCAAGAATGGTATGATTTATACCGACCAGAAGCAAATGCAGATCTCAAAAAGTTCTACGATCGATTCTTGAAAGGTATCCAAAATGGCTGGGAAGAGGATACTCCTCCCGTTCGCTTATCCCTGCTTGGATTCGAAGCGGACGGCAGCCTCACAAAATCTATCGAAGAACGGCCTGAGAAGGAGTGGCCCTTGGCTCGACAACAGCTGAAGACATTATACCTTGACTCCGCGTCAAAGGAGCTTGTGTGGAATAAACCAGCTTCGGAGGATTCGATCACGCATCTTGCTGAAGGCTTAACAGATAGCTCGGTAGGTCATTCAATATCCCTTTTGCCGGATTGCATTAACACTGTGTGATAGAACTTTGTCATCCATTTTGAACAGCATACGGAAATAGCCGGATACGCAAAAGTCAAGCTCTGGATATCATGCGAGGAGCACGACGACCTCGATGTTGCCGTTCAGATCCGCAAGATCTCAACCGATGGCAGGCTTCTCGAGCATCTCAACTATCCTTGCCCTTTGCCGGTCTCTGAGGTTAGAAATGACAACATCGCAAAATGTCTTGGCCCTCAAGGCTTCCTCCGTGCCTCACACCGAGTGACTAAAGACGATAAGCTATCAACAGCTCAAGAGGTGGTCTATAAGCATGATAGGCGGGAGCCGATTCCTTTGGGCGAAGTTGTGGTACTTGAAATCACTCTATGGCCGATGGGTATGGTGTTTGCACCGGGTGAAGGCATCATGCTGCGCGTGGCGGGATATGATATGTGTTATCCGGACACGGACAGGATCAAGCCGGCATATGACAATAACGAGAATGTTGGTCATCATACAATTCACACGGGTGGTAAATATGACTCGCAATTGATCTTGCCATTTATCTAGGATGAAAGCAGTTATTAATAGCTCTTGAACCCAGTATCAAGATGTTTGAATTGAGTAGTTGCTCTATGCCTAAAAGTTGGATTAATTCTGGATCTCAGTACTTGCTGCCTGAGTAAACAACAACCAGATATGTAAGCTTACCAATCCACATAGAACAGAGTTCATCACTGTCTCGTCTGGCTTTTTAGCTTGTTCCATTTGATTCAGGGTAATAGAGTTGTGTGCATCCTCTGCACGCAATTCATCACGATTCGAAAGATTCTTGAGAGGAATATTGTCTGGACTGCTCAGCCAATCAGAAGGCTCAAATGGGCGGATGGTTTAGTGGTATAATTTTCCCTTAGCATCAAGCAGCTTTCAGCTACTTAACCGCATGGGAAAGGTCCGGGGTTCGATTCCCCGTTCGTCCATAAGTACCTGAGATTTACTTTTTGAATTCTTGTTTTGGCGTTTTTCGTTTGAGATTTTCCCATCTCTTATTGAGTGAGGTACGAAGTCATAACATAGTAAGCTAGCAGTTTCGTGTTGACGTTAATCAGCCTACTTTGTTTTCAGCCAGGCTTGAACCAAAAGCTCTCTGTTTCACTTTCCTTATATCTCTTCGCTCATGCATACATTCAGAGACTGCCGCAGTATTTAACAATGGTACAGTCAGTCAAGTCGTATCAGTATTTCTGAAAGGATCAACACAAGTGCGAAATCAGTGTTATGTACATCGTTCTTTATTGCGTATGTAAATGCTAACTATGTGCACGATTAACACCCTGATCGGAGTCGTTCTGTCCAAATCAAAGTAGTGGTGTAAACGGAGCCATTGTGGTGGATCCGTATCATTCCTAATCATCATTCGTTCATTCAATAACATTTTCCCTCAAACTGCAACCTTTTCTCTCTGCTCCGCGATAAGCGCCCGATGGCTAGAGCTACGTTTCGATCGATTGTCTTTCGTTGCTATCTTGTAGGCTGAATCGAAGTTGCAATGGTTTCGGTATGCCAACAATTTAGTGGATGGGGTTGTTGCCGGGAAGGGTAGAAATTGGGCCGCTGAGTCCAATGTTCTCGGTAGGAGCAGCGATCTGGAGCTTCTGGGGTCCAGAAGAGCCAGGGGTGCCGTTGGGTCCGACGTTCAAGCTGCATCCCTTGTCAAGCACACCGTTGGGGCCAGTGCAGGTGGCGATGGCGTTGTTGAGGGCATTCTGGTCCTTCCAGCCCTGGAGGTAGTCTGCGTGGAGACTGTAGCCGGTGGCATCACCGTCGGCGTAGACGAGGCGGTTGTAGTTCTTGATTGAGCCAGTGTCGTAGAAGAACTCGTAAAAGACCGAGAGAATGGCCTTGGGGTGTGACTGGGGGCAGACACCTGTATTGTAGGCACCAATGGCGGGGAAAGCAACCTATTATCTTGTTAGACTTGTATCTTGATACCGAGAAACCCCATGACAGGCAAGAGATGTAACATACGTGAGACTTGTGGGTGGTGCTGTCCAAGTTGACGCCGTCCCAGCAAGACGGGAAGAATGTCTCAGAACGGATGCGATCGCATTGCTTGGAGGGGAAAGTGTTGGAGTCGGGCACAGGGTTGGCGTCAAGGCAGACGTGCGAGATGGCCTGGTCCTCGAAGCTCGAGGCATTGAAAGTGCTGGTCAAAGGTTAGAACTGGGATGAGCGAAGAATGGCGTTCTCATGTCAACTACATACCGTCGGTTTGGATCTCCGACCAACATGATGAGGCCCTGAGGAGGGGCAATGGGAGGAGGAGCTGAATCGCAGTTTGTGCGACCGGGAGCGTAATCACACGCCCGTTGGATGTAGTAGGCGGCCTATAATGCTTATTAGTAAAGTCATAAATGGTATGGAGAGCAATTCTGGCAACTTACACTGCCCTGGAAAGTAACCAGCTCAAACTGACCATCAGTTCGCTGATGGTAAAGTTGGGGCTGCCAGTAGTTGCTCTGATCGAGGACCTTGTCACATGTTGTGGCAGAGGCAGCTCGTGCCTGAGCGGGAGTCGTGCTGAAGGAGAAAGCGGTGCCACCAACAACGGCGTGGACGTGAGAAGACAGCCCGCCGGGAGAGACAATGGGATCACCTCGGAACTGGGTCAGGGGAGCGCAGTTGACAGTGAACAGCTGAGCCTGAGCACCAACGGCAGCGGCCAGGGCGGCCAAAGCAGATTGCTTCAAAGTCATGATGTAAGTTTTTAGACTGAATTGGTTCTTAGGCGACTCGAGGAGGATTGACGCTGAGGGTTGAAGCTGACAGATGAACCTGGTGAGCGAAAGTCCAGAGTCCGGGGACTCTTGATGTCTTATATATCAATTGAAGAGACTCCTGGACACCTTGTGTTAGTCTTATCTCCAATGTAACCAATATCCACACATAATCTCGTCGTTCTTGCGAGCTGACATGTTTCGAAACAAACTGTTTAATCATCGCAACAGGGATAGCGTGTTCGCAGAATCTACCCAATGCTCTCCAAAGCTATCCGCGTTCCTGGAGAGCTTCATCGGGGACAAGCGCGTCTCCAGCACCCTCCTGCAGATCCGGATTCGGTCCGAGCCCACAGAGTCTCAAATGCAACTCTGAAGTCCAAACGGCGAAGGATGCTTGGCTCTCTCATAGACCGCCCTATCATCTGATGGAGTTGCCGGCCGAGCAATGCGCCGAATACGCTGGTGTGGGCAGAGAGAGGACTGGCTACATGTAGTCTACTGTCCAGCTAGAAACGAAACAAGAAGGCCGGAGAAGAAGATGCGGCGGGGTTACGACAAATCTCTATTGGCCAGAGCCGACAGGGGAGTAGCGTGTCTGAAGCATTGCCGCGTGGTTTGTTTAGAAACTCGTAGTGGGATACTGGGAGTTGGCTCACTAAAGGCTGCGGCTTCTAGGGGGGCTAAATGCGGACAGAGCCCATCCTGGCTTATATAAAAAGTCTGGGGTATGCATTGGGAAGCATTGAAGATGGAGTGTGTGGAGCTCCGTGGCATTTGTGACAGCTTCATCCTGGGAGAGGTGCTGCAGGTCAACCCACCAATCAGTTGCGAGCATGTGCCTACTGATTCCTGGCCAAGAATGACAGTTGCAAGGTTGTTGGAGGTCCTCGGATTTTGCGTTGGGCCCCGATGAGGCTGCACATGACAAGCTATGAGTAGGCGAATACGCAGTAGAGTTGTGAAGTGATCCATATTCACCAATTTTCCGACCAATGTATTTCGCTACCCACCGACTAAATCGCTAAGCATTGAAGCTTCTCTAGAACCTTGTTAAGAACCATCAGTAGTATAATGTGGCTTCAGTCCGTCCCTAATCAGAAGCTGAATTCACTAAAGTCAAGGCTGATCGTCTTACTCTCCTTCTCACTCTCACTATCTATTATTAGGGACGCCGTCTGACAAACATTCGATTGAAGAAAGCAACTTCCGGATCTTGAATACCATGGCATCATGCATCATCTACCTGGTGCGCATACACATGGGCTACTATCCCTTCATCTTACTGACTGAGCACGTACGGGGATGATCGGCACTCCCCCAGCCGCTGGCCCTTTCTTTGGCTATGCGGATGCGTTCGATCCACGCGTGGAGGCTGCATCGCTCGCGGATTATCGCTAAGCATTCATTTGCACGCCAAATTTGGTATGATTTGCGGAACGGGGGTGATCGGCCGCCTATCTTTGGAATAGTTCATCTGCTTCGGGCACATGCATAGCCAGATTTCAGAGACATCGCGGTCGATGTTAGTTTCCAACGGCAGCAACAAAGAACGTTCAAAGTGTCGTGCATGGGGTCTGTGCCCCAGGTTGATGGTCGCCAGGGAAGAGTCGGACCTATTACCTAGCGCGACGTCTAGGTATATTAACTTGATGGAGACAGCAAGGGACCGTGACCCAGGCACTTGAATTTAGGCATTTCCCCGCGAATCAGATATGCCGTGCTTGATCGGCTTGCCGTGTCTTTTGGTTTAGCTTGGTGGACTGAAGATGGCAAAAGAAGGAATTAGGATTTAAGACTAGCACCTAATTGTAGAAATATTCCGCGAGATTAAGCTGCCTGGCTGCATACTTACCTATGAGAAGCAAAGAGTTGCTCTATACCAAGTACCGAGGATTGAGTCTTTATGGCTAAATGCGGAGTTCATTAAGCTTACGGTAGCATTTTCTGGAGTGCAGAGGCCGGGGTTCCAACATCCAGGACAATGGCGCGATATTATCCGACGGTCAATGTATGGAGCCCAATGAATATTTCTACTGCATCCTTACCTTTATTGTAGGCAAACGGTAGCTAAAATATTTACTCAATTTGGTGCGTATTGGGCCTCCTAACTTTTAGTTCCACGACCTGAGCATTTTGTTTTTTATTGTTCATTTGCGCAAGGTTCTACCACATTGGTTTGCTAACGCTATACGTATTCTTGCTATTGAGCCAGAGAGTAGAATGATTGATTGTTGGGTTTCATTGATATACGTCAACTCCGCCTAACAGGTGCTCAGTGTCGTACAAAATATATCTAGCATATTAAACGCCGAGTTCCCCACGCCAGTATACAAGATGCTCGTATACGTGTGCGCCCCATGCCGGCGGCTGCGTGTGCCACCTGCGATGTAACACAAACACTAACCTCGGCCATACGAAAACTCACCTATACGCGCCAACAAATATAGGGAATATGACTAGGCGCACCAAGTCATGAACGATTTGTTCTAGCCCAAATCGTCACGCTATTGATTGTAAAATCAAGCTTCCGTAGAGTGAATCGGCGTTTGGATTGTTCTTCTCGCGCTCAGTTAGACTAGGAGAAGCCGATTTCAACTACGCGACCACTCAGGTTGGAATCCGAAATTGCTTCACCGTTCATCATCTGATCAACGCTATGAATTGTGTCGCCATGCCTATATAAGAGGTTGTGCGAGTGGCGACCCCTTATCAACTACCGAGTGGAATGTTCGGGGAGCTCGGACATGAAAGAGTTGGAAGCAAGTACAAGTACGATGTGCGATGCATCCTGCTGACAATTAGACGCCTTGGCTCTTCTCATCGGGCCTTGATTGAAACCCAAGAATGAGCGTAAACGGACCGTTTCTGCATACTAAGCTGCAATCATCACGGCTCCACTACAATAGACGCGCATCGTGCCGGTTCATCCAAGCTATGATGCAAGACTCAAACCACGAGAGGTGATTTATTCACTTGTTATCAGCTATCACCTCAAGTCTTACAATCCACGAAATGGCGGTAAAGAAGAGATTTCAAACTCATGTTGACTAAAGCCACAAGACTGCAATGATGAATTGGGGATCAAATTTTTGCCATTTTCTCCTGAGGTAAATATTGCCGCAACTTTATACATATAAGCCACAGTCTACCTGTCAAAGTATGAGCCATACCTAGGTATCGTCTCTTCTGCTATCACTGCGGCTACGAAGTAATACCTTTCGCTACAGGCACAGACAGTTCTTCCTTCTGATCAGAACAAGTAATATCAACGATATTGTTGAAAGTCATACAATTTGCCCAGAATATGCTTTATCCTCTTCTCATCCGACGTACTCACCACATAAAATTATCAAAATCAGCGTCATTACTAATATCTACTACGAAGAGAGCCATAGCCTTCAGTCTTCTGGTAAAATATGTTTTTGTTACGATCTTTCTAACATTGAGACCGTAGCGATATTCTTTACTCCTTCCATCGTCCAGAGAACTAGCGTAACGAAATACCTGACGCCAAAGATCTTAAGTACCAATTCTACTACAACTAATATGAGATCATAGTGTAGGATTCATGCCTCGCTACGTGTGCTATGCCAAAGAGAATAGCTACTTATAGCAACTCACTTGTGAAGGCTAACAGAACAGATGCTGAGATACTCTATATATCGTCAATATTCCGGCCATAATGCGCAACTAACTTGAACGGTAGTTTCAAGTCGATTTATGCCATTGATCTGCTGAATATTTTGTAAGTGATTGCTAGCAAAGACATTGTTGATATGTAGGATCAAGAGAGTGTCATTCTTGAGGACGACTGTCCAACATGATACTTTGTGAGCCTAACCAGATGAAATGTAAAGTGAACGATATAATCATATGAGGTCACATGCTACTTCGTACGCCTCTATCAGACTTCTCTGCATCGGTAAGTATAGATTGCCTCGCCATCGTGTCAGTGTAGCGGTAAGCTCATACAACCCACCCAAGGGGTGCAAAGGATAATAAGGGACCGCAAAGTATAATTGCACACACAAGTTTGAAACATAAACACTACTTCATTGAAGGAAAATTCATCCGGAACCCCAATTTATCATTCAACACTTTATCCTAGACATAGCTTAGTAGTAGTATTAATGGTAGTAGCAGTAGCAGTAGCAGTAGCAGTAGCAGTAGTAGTTGGACAACTTTGGTGTTATTGTGGTATGTAAGTGAGAATCGTGTGCTGATTGTTCAGGATTCCCTCTCTGCTTCGCACGCCCTGCTACCCTCCCACTTACATGTCTCTGCAGCCCAGTAACGCTCGCAATGAGCTCGAGATGATCGTATTGCTTACCTATTCACTTGTCCTTTGAGCGTCTATAAATAGAATGCGGGTGGGTGTATTAAGCTCATAAAGAGCCTCAGCGCAGGGTTGCCGCTAGCCATGGCATCAACTGCCTTTGATGCCATCTCCAAGTGGCATATTCCCGAAACGGCGATCTAAGCGTGCTCCACGTACAACTCCAATGCTGTGGATACCCAGAGAGCTGTCATTTCTAGCAGAGATTTCAGTGCTGGATCTCTCCTCTAGTTCGGAGCTGTCAGCAATTCATTACATCAAGCCGGCGGGGCTCTTTTAAGCCGCATCAGCTCTGTGTGAATGCGAGTCAGTTCACCCTTTGAAAGTCATCGAGCCCATTTTACAGCATTCAACAGCATTCAAACATGCTTTTCCATTAATATCAGCAATTTCAGAAGCCAAGTTTTCATTCCTTTGCATGCATAGTGCCTTTGCAAAGAATTATTCGGTCACATGCTACATGCCCTCTCATTCCATCTCTGTAATCTAACTTGTAGACAGGATATCAAAAACTTCCTTTGCTGCTCTGCTACCCGAAGTTAGAGCTCCCTCCATATACCCCTTCCAAACAGTACTGGTCTCTGTCCCTGCAAAATGGATAAATCCTTCTGGCCTCCATTGGTCTTGACTCAAGCTCCTCAAACAATAAGCGGGAACCACAGGACAAGGAGCGCCCCGGGAGAATTCCTCTTGATTCCATATCTGCTCTCGGGTCTCGACAGGACGCGGAATTTTCACCCCGTAAATGCGATCCACATGAGCAATCACCTCTGCCAAGCGGTCGGGCTCTTCTTTCAGCGCCCACTCTCTTCCCCTTTGACCTACTACGAAGCAGATCAAAGCATACAGCCCATCTTGGTCATTTGAAGCATCTCTCGTCAGGGATACGGGTCCATGAAATCCCTGTGACAGACCACAGAGACCGAGCTTGCGCCACCAAGGTTCCGTGTAGATGAGGAACACTTTGGCGTAAAATCCGAGCTTGCTGTGAGTGCTGAGCCAGATCTTGTCTGCCGATAGCGAGGGTGAAAAGGTAATCTGCTTCAATAAAGGACTTGGAACCGTGCAAATAACGCGCTCGCAGCGAAATTTCCTGCCGCCTCGTGTTGTAACTCGACATCCGCTGCGCAAATCTTGCTCAATTCGTTCCACAACCGCAGAGTATATGACGGTGTTTGGTTCAAGACCATCTCTCAGCCCGTTAGACAGTGACTGTGATCCATTCCGGAAACGTAGATGCTGGCCACCCCCTGCGTCGTCGGAGCGCATCTGAAGAAGCCCCCCTCCAGCCTGGCAGTAGTGCAAGAAGAATATTGAGCTGATCTGGGTCGACTCAACGCCCAACATGGCCGTAGTCCAGATGTTGACAATTTGGCGCACAGTATCGGTGGCGCCCATGCAGATGATGAGCTCGTCCATGCTCATGTGGCCATACTCGGCCAGAACCTGGTCAAAGTCGGCGATGGTGACTGTGTGGCAAAGAGCTTCTACGCGGGCCCTAACTTCCGCGAGGGTTATTTTGTCTTCTCTAGACAACTGTATTGATCCATGAAGTTAGTCCGGTACAAGGAGCCACAAAGACGTGGAATTAAGCTTACCGGCGGATCGCTGCCGTAGGGAAATCTTCCATAGTCTTCAAGAATACAGTCGCCTGAAATATTCTGCCTGATCATTTGTAGCCCGAGCTTTTCAGCGAGCGCCGTAACCTTGGGCTGGTTCTCGTTGTTCGTCCAAGCGCCGCCAAGATCGACATATCCTTTACCCAAGGGGACCGACCACAGTTTGCCGCCAACTCTATCACGAGCTTCCAGGATCAGGCAAGACACGCCCGATTCTTGCAGATCCTGAGCAGCTTGGAGGCCACTCAGTCCTCCGCCGATGATGATGACTTGGGTAGTGGTCTCTTGGTCATGGCCATCCGACAGGCCATCCGGCTGGCTGGAGGCCATTGTAAACCAGCGTTGTGAGATGCCGACAAAACTATCGTAAGTAGGTGAAGATCTCTACTAAACTGCTTTCTCTGCTTCTCCTGTTATTTTAGCGATTGCCAAATGATTAATCGCTTCATAGCTTCATAGCTGATGATAGCACAAGGGATGTCGGGCCGAAGTTGGGAAGCAAGATGTCAGTTTGAGGGGTAGCGCCAGGTGAGCTGGATTCCCCTATTAGGTAGCAGTGGTGAGGCCAGTTTAGTGGATTCAGAAGCAATTAGAGACTCGCAATACAAGCACGAGATATGGTAGAGCCATAAAAGAGGTGCATTGTCTTAAGGACAGCGTACAAACTTCCGACAGATTGGAATTTGAATATGTTTATGAGCTTGTGAAAATTTTCGAAAAGAGCGTTGTCTCTCCAGAGCAAGAATCACATTGACGTCTAGTGCTTTATTCCCCAAGATACAGGGCGATTGAGCCTAAAGCAGACCCACGGTTTAGCAGCTTAGCGCAGCCTTATCTTATCAGTTGCCGCTGAATCTCGACTTTTTGTTTTAGCGCCCAGCTAACCTCAGCCTTGTCTACTGTGACATCGTGCTTGAGTTCACGCTGCCTCCCTTCCTTCAACTTTGAGTGCTGGCACTCTTTTTGGCACTTCCATCTTTTCCCGTGCTTCATTATCAAGCTCCAAGATGGCTAAGCCGTCGGAGCTGCTCCTTCGATACGCAGAGTGCTCCGATGAAGAATCTAGCTACGACTCGGCCGTCGAAGACGAATTCTACAATGGCCAAGATCCATGGGACGAGAATCCCTACAAGGGACGCGTCTTCCACAAATTTGCAGAGCTGCCACCTGAGCTGCGAATCAAGATCTGGGGGCTTGGACTCGCTGGCCTAACCCAGCCTCAGCTTCTCGAATTCAGTCTCAAGAGCGTTGTTCGAAAAGATCCCAGCGACCTGGTGCCAGATGAGAGGGGCATGCCGAGTCCACGTCGTTATCGTGATTGGACCATCAATGGCTCTCCCAGCCTTGCACGCGCCACCGAGCTCAACCGCAGTGTAATGGCCACTAATCGAGAGGCCCGAGATGTTGCCCTCAAGATGCTTCCACATACTCTCAAGATCAGAACACCAGCCGGCGACGGAACAGTGCATTTCGACCGCAATCGAGACATTGTCCAGTTGAGCGGATACACCTACGAGGTCATGAACCCGTTTCCCACCGAAGAAAGGTTCCAAGACTTCATCTACCATTTCGACGGCTTTGCAGAGAACGTGGTGCAGCTTGTGGTCCACTACAACGCCTTTTTCGACGAAGACGAAGACACCAGCGAATACTTCACCCTTGCCCTCCAACAATTCCAAAACCTCAAGCGACTATTCCTTCTCTCAGCGCCCGACAAGTTTATTGGCAAAGATATCTTGTGGTGTGGCTCGAACTATATCTACGTGCACACCAGCATGATCACGGATGGTCGAAATGAGCCTTTGTGGACAAAATGGTGCTGGCCCAACGCGGACGATTATGACGACTTTACAAGAAACCAAGTTTGTGAACCTGTCACACACCTTTTGCCAGCCTCAGCTCTGCCACTACTAAGATCCCGTGGCATCGAGCTGTTGCCAATGGTCATATTCGAGGATAAATACGGCTTAGATTTCTTGAAGAAGCTGAAAAGGAAGTGGGACCGCACCTACGCAGAAGGCATCGTGCCATCTGATTCAGAATTATCCTCCAACGAAGACGAGGAGGAGGAGGAATCAGAACCCGACGAGTATGAAAGCGATGGAATCGACGATTCCCCGATTGAAGAGAACGGTGGGAACGACGATTCTGGGGACGATATATATGACGAGGAATACGACTCTGCGAATGATGATTACAGTGGCGCTGGCGAAGCGGACATTGTGCCAGTCTTTTCTTCTCCCGAGCCCGACCCAGAAGTAGCTGGCGGTGCGACAAACTCAAGGAAGCGACGCATCGTACTTGACTCGGATGATGAGGACGGCGACACATCTGAGAGGTCGGGGAGGAAGCACGCTCGTACCGGCAGCTTCACCGAACCAGATGGAGATGCAAAGAATGCTCTCGGCGTACTTAGTGGTGCTGCGAGACGTCAGAAGCGCGCAGCTATTATTGATAGCGATGATGACGAGGATGATGGAGGTGCAGAGGATGATGCTCTAAGCAGACTTATGAGAGCTGCGAGGAGACACAAGCGTGTAGCTGTTGTTGATAGCGATGACGACGAGGAAGATGGAGGGATTGTATCCAATGGCAAGCCTGACGAGCATGAGTCGAGCAAGGAAGAAGAAGGAAAAGACGGGAGAGGAAGAAAGAGAAGGCAAGCTAACAAGCGAGTGGAAGAGGACGACGATGAAGACGACGACGACGATGAGAAAGATGAGGAGGAGATTATGAATGTCAGGCGGCTGAGTCTGGCCTCCAGGCTCCAACAGATGCGAGAAAGTCATCCATCTTCGGATGAAGAGTCCGATGGTGACGAGGACAGTGACAACATCAATGATGACGATAATGACGAGGACGAGGACGAGGACGATGATGAGGAAATGTATGGTGGCGGTCTTATTGACGGCTATGCAGATGAATCGGAGGATTCCGGGGGTTACTAGCACTAATGGCTTTATGAGGAACGACTTTAACAATTGGACGGCTTTGGATTATTGATATGGGACATCCAGTATCGGGAACATGCACAGATTTAGATTTGAATACCACGGCTCATATAGCAGCCTGCTTTTTATAGCTCATACTCTACCATCATTCGCCTGATGTAGATTTGCGAGATACAATTATAATGCTTGTCTTGAGGCCAAAAGGCTCACAAACTCTATAATCTTCCTCTCCCTTGTTTCTGCCCTTTTGACTGTCGTAATACTCCAGAGAAACGGATATCTATCTGCCCGGCTCAGTCCGTCAAACGCCGCTTTTGCAACGGCATTCTCTTTCAGCGCATTCGCAAAGTCTTGAGGAACCTCCATAGTCGCCGGTCCAGCATAAGCCTTCTCCCACCGTCCATCCCCCTTTGCAGCATCCACCTCTAACATTCCCGCGGGCTTCATCCTCCCTTCTGCCGTCAGCATCTCGACGCGCTGGACGTTGCGCTGAGACCAAAGACTCCGGCGGCGACGAGGCGTGAAGCGCTGCAGGTAAAAGTTTTCATCAAGGGCCTTGCGTTGGCCGTCGATCCAGCCGTGGCAGAGGGAGACGTCGACGGCTTCTAGGTAGCTGACAGAGGGGACTTGGGCGAGGATGGCCTTTTTGCTGAAGCGCAGCCAGATCCCGGAGGGGGTTGAGGAGTTTTGGAGGAGCCAGGTGTCGAAGTGAGAGGCTGATGGGAAGCTGAGGGTTTGGGCTTCGGTTGGTGAGATTGGCTTTGTAGCTGCTTTTGCTCGAGCTCTTGGTTTGGGTGATGATTTCTTGGCTTTGGGGATGGGCTTGGACTTGGCTGGCAGGCTGGTGGACGAAACGCTTGATACTGGAAGAGACGCGGCTTCAGCTGCAGCTTTAGCTGCTCTTGTGACTCTGCGAGTTGTCATTGCTGTGAATTGAGCAGTTGGTGAGTGACTGTTCTATATTCTAATCAGGGAATGAATGTTCTTGAATGGATGCCAGTGAATGATGACCGTGAATACGTCGCTGACTGACCGAGGCAAGAATGCACGGTAAGCGGAAATATCAATTGAATCAATATTACTCGCTTGATAACAGATTTGTAGAGCTTGATCTGCATAAAAGAAGCATACGCAGATTCAAAGACGAAATCAAGTCGATGAAGTCTGGTATATTGAGCTGTGTATACTTCAGAGTTGTGAACATGAAGTGATTTGAAGTTGCCAGCGTTAGTAAGGGCGCTATACCAACGGCGCCACAGCGCATGGCAGGCACTATAGGCGTTCACCAGGCTGTGCGGTTGCTGCCCACGTGCAAGGGATGGATGCCCTCTGACTTGAGGTACGAAGCCAGAGTCTTTTCACAAACGTTTAGCGGGATCGTAGAAATGATCTCTTTGTTGGAAGCAAGAGGATTTATCTTAATCATCCGTCTGATACGTCTTTTCTCTGCCTCGGTGATCTTTTTCGGCTGCCTGAGCGCGGGTTTGACACTGCAGAAATCTGCTGTGTGTAGCGTTTTGCGATGCCGGCGACACTGTTGGCTGGGACTCCCTCTGCGGCAGCAATCTCGCGGGCGGTATACCCTTTTTTCGTACATCATTCGGACCCTCGTTCGTTTATGAGAGCTCCAATGTTTTTTTCGTTCCATTTGAGGCATGACTGGAAAAGCTATCGCGGTTTAAAGATAATAGGTTGATTTGCTGTAAGTGGGAAATTGTATGTCTACGCGTTTTGACTACAGGTAGCTCGTCGCAATTACTTTCTCCCCACTAAGAGTAGAACTCAGTGTCGAGATCCCATCAATCATATGTTCTTCTTCCATCAACGCAATAAAATCTCAAAACTATTTACAACTCTCGCGAACAATGTTCTTCTCCCATTGACGCATCTTAAACCATAAACCTATTTACAACGCTTGCAAAATTCCAACGCTTGCAAATTCTACAGGACGCTCTCCCATCGGCCTGATAGCACTCCTATGTACAACGACCATCTATCCCATCAGAATGGCCACGATAGCCCAGCATTCAGCCATCATTAAACATTTTCAGCAACTTCTGCACCGGCCATGCTCGCGCGTCCCGATACTTTTCCACCACACCTCGAAGCGCCTGTCGCTCGTATCTATCCGTAAAAAAGTCGCCGTACAGCTGAATGCCAATGGCAGCGTTCAAAAGTGCCGGTGGTGAGGCGGGATGACAGAGTGCAATGCCGCACAGATCTAACAGTAGAAGACGGACATCGTTTTCAGCCCTTCTCCAATCGGCGCGAGATGCTGTTGGCCTTCTAGAGCACAAGTTAGGGTCGATTCACAACACAGGATGCGCCTCTCGGATCGACTTACTTGAGAAGAGGACTCTCGGCGACCAGCACCGACTTGGCCATGATGCTCTGCTGGATGCTCGTCATTTCAAGAGTGGATTTGTACCAGATGGTAGGAAAGATTTCTCCTTTGGCCTTGTCTGCTTCCCTCCTAAAGATGGGCCGGAAGTTGGCCAGAGTTTCGCGTTCGAGATATTGTTGCTGATCCATAAGCCTCGCTACAGTTGCGTCAGTACCCAAGTCTTTGCTCTTGTTTCTCTCATAACTTACTCCATTCACGCTCCGATCCGTCTTCCCAGCGCCATTTTGCACACTGTATAGTATGAAAGACGGCTCGATTCGCCTTTGACGCGCTGTGCCATAGCTCCATCGAGGGAAACAGCTGTGGCGGTTGTTTTCGAGTCAAGCTATGAAAAATCTCTTGACGAAGTGCAAACCAATATGCCGCCTGTATCAGACTCCTTCGAGCGAATAAAGTTTGCGATGCGGAGCTCCTCAGTACAGAATTGATGATTGGGAGGAAATTCACTTTGCTGGAGTGCAGGTGAGTATCGCCTTGGTGGCTGCCAGCCACCGGGGCATCATCCTCCTCTTCGTCAATTTCTTCCAGCTGACGAAGTATGACAGCAGTAGCAATAATGCTATCCCGATAATCATCATCGTCAATTTCATGAAAGTGCCGGAGCGCAGGGATGCATTTCAGCATATACTCGACAGCGTCATGTTCGCTTAGATCTGGAATGAGCTGTCCGTGATAAAGAATTCCAGCGGGGGTCCTATACTGGGGAACACGACTGAGACGGCGAGCAGCAACAGCAAATATGGCATTGAGAAGATGGGGGTGATGGTGAGCTTGCTGAGGGACAACAAGCTGAAAATGGCGGTCTTCGTCACACAGGTCGAACTGGTCAAGTCAATACGTTGCCAGATGAGACATCGTGTCCAACAGATGTGGGGAAAGACTTACCCAGTGGGCAATTTCTTCGATGAAATACCTAAAAAGGCAGGCTTCTCGGGTATCTTCCAGGGGAAACCGGCGTTGAAGGGTCTCATCTTCTTGCGATGATATCACACTCGGCACATAGCGGTCATACAAGGAAGCGTATGAAGCAGAAGCCTCATCAGTGGGGTATGCCGCAGGTGCCACAGAAGAATAATGATCTGCCTCCCTGTATCCGCGAGGTCGAATGTGGGGGCCATATTGAGGAGATCGTTCGTCATACGGATGTTCCCGAGCCCTGAGCGATGCAGCTTCAGGGGTTTGTTCCCCGGAATGATTGCTCAAGTGAGGCGAGTGAGTCGAAGGCGAACCACGCGAAGGACCCGCGTTGGATGCAACATGATATGGGGGCTGGCTGGCGTCGGGAGATGCCGCAGCCCATCCCTCAGATGCTCCACGCTGATCAGGGCTCTCCTGGCTGACGACTGAGGAGCCGCCTCCTTGGGAATGAAAACGAACTGTACTTGCGATTAGCAGCCAGTATCGCGGATGCCTACCTCACCACCAGCTTGGAGAAGCAAGATGGAAAGTCTAGGCACCAAAGAGTGAGGGCATCACGGCACAGCTACGTACAGTGCTTTACTTCGCTATTGACCCATTTCTGCTCCTTGGAAAAGTTGACGACTGAGCCATGGCGGAAAACGGTCCTCTTAGTTGGGCGCGTACAGGGCAATAGCTTGCTCTGACAACGACGACACTTGGGGCGTTCCTCGTCACCTACGAGGCCAATACGGCAAGCTGTTAGCAATGCCATCAGATCTAAAGGCCTTCAACCATCGCATATCCGCCATCCATAGGTCAATATACAGCTCAGCCAAGATATGCTCCATTGTACATGTACAGATGGATGGGCCCTCACAAGCGCATGCTATGACACGGCAACCAATGTGGTGAAATGTGTGGAGAGGATGAAATCTCACATTTGACGTGCTTTTCTGTGAACCAAAGCCTATTAATGTCTAGTTTCATCTGCAACCATCGGGATATGGCCACGGACCTTTGCACTGGAGGCACGGATGCTTCACCGCAGGCATCTGGTTGTAGGAAGCCCGGCGGCTTCACCTGACCAGATTCTCCGGTATTGGCCTGGCTTGACGAAAGCAGCCCGCAACGCCTGATGAGAGAGAAACAGCTGATGAGAGGCGCTATGAGTCGACAAGACGCGACGAGTCTAGAGAGTAGGCGGATAGACTGAAGTGAGGGCGAAGCGACTGCCGGCGAAGACAGCCTGATTCGGGCAAAGGTCGGGCTTCTAGAACGAGAGGCTTCCCCATTCTTTTAGTAAGCGTCGGCGATGGTTTCCTTGGAGGTGGGCGGAGAAGAGCCTAAGCCTAAAGAGGCGGTTTGACATTGGGGATTGAGGATGCAGCCCTGTGGGCAGTACAGGATGAATACCTTGGCTGCATGTGTTTCTTCGTGATCTGCATAGGTGAGCGGCGTGTAAGTGATGGCGAAGTTGATGACAGTTCAACAAATGCAATCTATAACTTCAACAAACCAACAACTATTCATTTGGATGCTCGGGTTGTTGGGATTTGCAGTCAAGTATGAACATGTTGGCCAGGCATCAGTCAAGATGTTGAGCTAGTCGTGCTCCGCGGAACACCGTCAATCCTTCACTGGCAACTATGTACCAGCGCTCACGGTTTACATCTATTGATTCAATCATACTGGATTCACTTCAATCTCCAAGAAACAGATATTTGATCATCCAATCAGCGTCTATCTTAACCATGAGTCAACTCGCGGATGACCAGCCTCGGCGTCTACCCTACACAGGCTCATGTCACTGCGGCAATATTCGCTACGTCGTCTTCCTGACTCTCCCTCCTGCATCGCTGATCGGGTTGTCTAAACCACCACCATCGCGAGGAGTTCAGCGCATCTACAGGTGCAACTGCACGGTCTGCCACAAGTCGGGGTTTCTGCACGTCCGTCCTGCGTCTGCGTTCGACGACTTCCTCCTGCTGTCCCCGCTCAACCCGTTGGACAGCTTGGGCGATTACCTGTGCAACAAGCAGACGCTGCACAATCTCTTTTGTAAGACATGCGCGGTGCGATGTTTCACCATTCATGGCGAGGGAGAAGTCGTCGAGACTAGCCTGCCAAGAGCAATTGCTTTGCCTAGCACATCTAGCTCCGAGGATGAAGCTGTCTCCGTCAACGCTTGGAGACTTAAGCCAGTGGAGTTGACGGAAGGCATCCCTCACCAGGGCTCATATCTCAGCGTCAATGGACACACGATAGATCCAGGACAAGAAGGCCTTGATCTGCGAGAGTGGGTTTCCACAAAAGCCATAGGATACCTTGATTGCTTCCACAGCCCCGATGAAAGAAAGCCGCCGCGCTGTGACAGGCCTCAAATAGGTGGCTCATACTAAACCGGCAAGCGACATTATGTTGTCTTGTTGAGGTTTATTTCACGCGATTAGCATCTTGAACCTGTGTTACATGGAGTTCCTACAGTCAGCTTGCTCTTTTTCGGAATGCACAAAAAACGCTGTATCATGTCTTCAGAAGCGGTTTTGAAACTCAAATCTTATGTACAAAAATATCAACTCCCCGCTCTGCCCATACATCTTCTAAGTAAATCGACATTTACCGCTTTAACCTTGCGATAATAAATAAAATGCCATTGTTTCATAATCTCATAACGCATCCTCATCCGCATCTCAAAGAGCCTTGACCAACACCGAGAAATACAAGTCGTCTCTCAGCGCCTTGCCGCCCACCAAGCTGCTGTATGGAAAAGGCTCCTTCTTTTCCGTTAATTGATAACCTCTTCGGATATACCATTGTATGAGCTCCTGTCTCGTCCAAATGACGGTCATCTGCATCTCAGACAGGGCCCAGGTCTGCTTGACATACTCCTCGGCCTTGGCCAAAACAGTGCGTCCAATGCCCCCGGCCTGACGCAGCGGGTTTACGGCAAACAGGCCAAAGTATCCAACAGTGTCGTCCTTCTTTAAAACCTCGCAGCACGCAATCAGATCGCCGGCTGCGTCGTGCGCAACAAGAACCGCCCCAAATGGCTCATTGATCTTTGTGAGCAATCCGTTTTCGTCTATGCGCTGATCATCCACGAGATCTGCTTCTGTGGTCCAACCAGCGCGGCTGGACTCGCCTCGGTATGCTGAGCGCACCAATGCGAGGATTGCTGGAGCATCTTGGGGCTCGGCCTTGCGGATGGTGAGTGAGATTGGCGCCATTTAGCTGATTGTCTGATTGGTGGATCTGTGTGATGGAGGAAACTGGCTTTTGCAACAAATAACAGCAGAATGTCAATGCAACAGCAACTATCGTGAAGTGGGTTGTTGTCTAGAGTTATCGGAAAGCGACAATGCCTCTTATAAGAGACTCGGGATAGCGAGAACAGCCGTTGATCAGTCAACATGCGCGATGTGCTTCGTCTTATCGACGGACACTTCTAATCACTTCCACGTCCCCACATGTAGTCTGTAAGGCAAATGTCGCACTAAAGGCGCGTGGATTGACATTTCGACATGCCTAAGCCTGACTCGTAGAAAAGAAGACGCCACCTGGACGTTCGTCCGGTCCCTGGAGCCATAGTCGCCAGCAACGCCACGAAAAATTGTCCGACAGCATCCCGAGATTCCTTCGGGTCTAGTACCCAGTTTACGCCACATGTTCAATTGATTACTATGTATACAACCGGATAAGCCTGATTGCCCACCTAAACGCCCGTACTTGCTAGATGATTATCTATTGCTTACACGGAATTGAAAACCACATTGAACTGCCCTCCTCTGTGCTTCCGCTCTGGAAGGAATCCATGGATTCTCGCCGAGCCCGTACAAACTTGGGCCAAGTATTGGTTAGCACCAAATATTTGATGCTCTTCTCTGCGTCTTCAAAAACAGTCTGGTCAAAGCTGTCCGGAATATCGCCCCAATACTGAACGCCATCGCCGCAGCTACCATGTTCAGAAACCGACCTGGGGCCCTCGGAAGATGAATCTGTAGAGTCGGGCTTGTTCCACTCGGGGCAGCTGAAGGGTGTTGCAGGATTGACGGCCTGCTTTTCGCCATACATGGAACGCGCAGGCTCTTCAAACACTGATGCCAGCTTTTTGAGCTCTGCTGATGAGATGTTGATCGGAAACGCCGCATCGGTAGCGCTGATGTACTCGGTGTAGATGCGCAAAGCCCGGTTGAATCGCTCTCGGACCAGCTCCCGCCTGGTCTCTTCGGATACATCGCTGCTGCGATTGCGAACCGAAGCAGGAAATGAGGATTTCCATTCTGCAACACTCGTCAAGAATGCGATATTCTCTCCCGAGAAATCTCTCAGCGCGGAGAATTGCTGCAAAGGCTCGGGGTTCCTCGCTAGCACATATTCGAGCGCGCTCAGCGTAAGGATAGACTCGACAGACGACGTCTTGACGGAGCTGGTGGACGTCCACCTCGTCTTGATGGACTCTGTGATTGTCGATTTGGACTTGAGTGATCGGATGGCTTTGCCGAAAGTCTTGTTATTCTCCCACTGTGCAATTGTATCCAGCGTCTCTTGACGGAGGGCTTGATGGCACAAGACTTCCCAGCACGGAAGGAAAACGGTGAATATCTCCATTAGCCAAATAGAGAGTGCAATCCTATTGAGGTTGACGGTCAGCATTTCCACCCTAGGATGGGATGGCTTCTTAAACCTACCACTGAGGAGGAATCCAATATCGGTTAATCGTGTCCATGCCTGAGAAATACAAGGCAAAGAGCCACATGGGCGAGGCATGAAGACTTTTATCTGTCAGTAATACGCTCATAGCCAGTTTTATATGCTGCTTACCCAGAAACCGCACACAGAATGGTCTGAGTTCGCCATCCTTGTGTGTCATGAATATCTCGTGCGCGCCACAGCGTGAGAGGCGCAACAATCCACGCCCAGAAGAACTGCCAGAGAATGGAAGGCGTCCTTTACTCATCCAAATTAGTATGCAAACGCAGCCATTGTGACGACTTTAGTCAAAACTCACCACTCCCATCCGCGGCCCATCTCAACCTTTTGCTCCATCTCCGTCCCGTGGACCTCGGTGCCTGGGATGCCCCAAGAGCTATGCCATTTGCGGGAGATGAGGTACATGAAAACTGCCATGAATAGCTGCGAGGAACGTTGTTAGCTCGTGGTGTTCCAAACTTTAAACGCCGCCCTACGAGTAAGAATGGAACTCACCTGGAAGAACATTCCAGCGCTGACTAGGACGACAGCCTTGGCTGAGTGGTCAAGTTCCCGAAATCGTCCGAGAATGTCACTTTTGCTTGATTTGTGCGAACTTGGAGCGTTGGGAGTATCAGCCTTGTCGATGAACTGCTTCTGGCGTTGTGCGACGTGAAGAAAACGAGTGTTTGAAGCGTGAAACAGGCCAATTCCAAGAGGCAGGTATATCGACATGATCCAAAACTCGCAACTACCAGGGTACAGCGGCCCGAACACATAACCAAGCTGCACAGACGCCCAATAGAGATGGAGGAACAGAATAGAAGACAGCGACAGCCATATCCCCCGAATCTTCAACATGGACATCTGGCGATGGCGGATCAAGAAGCCCATGCCCCAGAGCAACAACAAGCTCCAAATCGTGGTCCAGCAAATGAAAAAGATGCCCACGCGGTCCATCCTTGGCCGGCGCTCAGAATCAGCCGTGAGACCCAGTTCGGAACCCATAGTGGCAACGGCGACCGGGAGCAAGCGAGCGAAACTGAAGATTTGCAAGGACTAGATCTACCAGCCCGGGTGGCACGACACAAAAAAAGCGGTTGCACTGATCTACTCGCGGCTCACCGTTGCAAACGCGATCTGTGGGTCGCGGTGAGCGAAAGGAGGGAAAGCAGTTGGAGCTCGGGACAGCAACTGATCAAGCAAAACATCAGGACGGGAGGGAGGGAGAGTTTTATGTCGCCCGGGACGTTGTCCTGTGGATCGTGACGATCCCTTCCATTGCGTTGGAGCTGAATGAATCGATGTGGATGCGATTTGAGCACAAAGGGATTTTGATTCATCCAGTTTCCGGGTCGGTGTAGTTTCGCCCTCTTGCCCCCATTTAGATGCGCCTGTATGCATGAGCTGTTGGTCATTGGCCTCTGCTTTTTTGCGCCCCGTCCCGCCGCCACGATCTCATGGCGCGTAGATGAGAGTCGGCTTGAGCCTATTAGTTTCTCTGCATGTTACAGTAGTACTGATGAAGCACAATTCCACGTGCTTTGGCCTAGTGACGGTCTCGCGATGATCGGCCGCCGCGACGTCCAACGTCCCCTGTGCTGTACCCTGCTCTCTTATCCACAGTAGTCAAGACTTCCCGTTATAGACCGGAGAACGAGAGATCCAAGCCCCTGAGAGCTTGTCAAGCTGTTTCTAATGCGCTGTTGGGGTCTTTAGACATACCACAATATCGGGTCAGCGCCCTTGCATACACAGCGACACAAAACGCTGCCCTTGCATCGCTGGCGATATTAAGGACTCTTTTAACTTGAGACTGATATAACGGTGAGAGGTCATCACACGCTCAACCCTCATGCTTGAATACATGTTCTCATTGTCATTGTATACAACTATGAATGGCTATGCATGTTTTTTGTGCGTGGGGGACAAAAAACCATGAGCCTGGGATTAGTTAAAACGCTGAGAGCAAGATATGAGATCTGGTTCAGTGATTCCAGCAACACTGCCTCAGATACAGCAGCTTTGTGAATCGGCGAATCGTCGATGGTCAAACCGTTCTGGTTGCCTATCCTATAGTCACACTGCCCAGTTTAATAGTATTAAAAATACATGTATGCAGGCAGTATATGGTAATGTAAACGCTTCCTGCGACCCAAACGTCTGGTACATTGCCATCTTCTCTTTTCGAATCCACCTGACTTGTCGCTGCAGTCATTTACGACCGCTTAACCTCCAACGCAAGGCTTACAGTAGTCAAATTGATATGAAAGCTGTGACTCCTGTACTAAATTAATGTGATCCGGCTGGTCTCATTACCTCGCTGCCCACACTACATGAGGCACTAGTGAGGAAATTGACGATAGCACATCTCATCGCGTCACGTCCCGTCCCGTCACATCAAGATATCTCAAATTGGCGCTATCGATCTCGTAAAGTGGAGAGAAGCTACCATCACTTGTAAGGATATCTGGTGTTATAATACGCTGCTGAGAGAACGTCTGTCAATTGGCCTATGCACATCCTTTAAGACCTTGTTTAATAGTGTTTTGTTTAATTGTATCCTCCTACATCTCGCAGCCACGTCGCTGTCCAGATCTTACAACTTGGGAGGTAACTAGCAGTATGAGCCAACGCCAACTATAACACCGGGATTCCGTTATTGTCTCGGAAAAACGGCCATGGTGGCTCTCATCCTAGCTCGGGAAACAGTTTGACCGTCTTTGTCACGCGTACGACTGTTTTGCGGCAAATCTCACCTCTATCTCGGACCCGGAACAAGAAGCCGCTCCCTAAAGCTGTGAGACATATCGAGACATGCATACCCTTGCATGATGCTCATGTATAAACCTCGGTCAAGTATTTCCCGTCCATAGCACTCATTTTGGAGCGTGAGGGGAGGCGTTGGTGCTGTCACGATATGCAAGGGATGTCAAGCTTCGTGCCGTCTCTTGGCAACGAACACAAATAAATTCCCACTCGTGTTTCGATTTGCGCTATAACATGCATGTAAAAGCTATGCTACATATTTCGTGATACGAATTGTACGTGTCTGCCTAGTATGTCAGAAAGCTACTACTGCATGTGGCTGGCATATGTTAGCCACAGCACCAGTGAGGAGACCGAGCATAGCGCTCTGTATTTCATAAACGCTTTACGAAGTAGATTGTTGATCCGTGCTATGGTCTGTGTAGTTATGGGGCATCGTGGACTAGCTACATACATCACTCTTGATGCAGGGCGGCATTTGGCGTTGCCTTTGGTGATGGAACCAACAGCCACGTTACGGCTGTAGTGGCAAGCAAAGCAACCAAGATGGGCTGCAGCACCTTGACGCCGGCATTGGCAGATACAACCCCGGTTATTATTGGGAACGTAGAGCCGCCCATTTGAGCGAAAACGAAGACCAATGGCAGGGCTGTGCTCCGGATGTCTTCTGAGAACAATTTGCTTCCGAGATTTATACCCTGTGCATCAGAGAGTTAGACTTCAGAATACGTAAAAGAGACAAAAATGGACGGCTGACCGTGGCAAACAAAGGACCAGTAAAAAGCCCTATGAAGCTGACTGCGATGGAAGCTGCAATAATGTTTGGTACCCTGAACGTTTCAGTATAAGCCTAGCCTTGATTCTAGGCAGAGCATGACTTACAACCAGAAGATTAGTTGAAAGACAAGCGCTGCAATGATATAACCGAATATCATTCGGCGCTCGCCATAGCGATGCGTCGGCTCTGCCAGCAGCAGCCGTCCAAGCAGCGCGCCGCCGCTGAATCCAGCAGGGACGAAGCCCATTTTAGAGACGTCTCCCCCTCTCGCCTTTACCAGGTACTCGACAACCCAACCGCTGGCCGTGAGGGTTGAGCCGAGGTAGAAGAAGAAGAAGAGGCTCAGCAGCCACACGCTCGGCGTGCTGAGAGTCTTTTTGATGAGCTGAGTCGCATTCTTGTTTCGGGATGTTGCTTCAGCGTTTTGATCACCGTCTGGGTCCTCGTGATTGTCTCTTGCGGCAGTCTTGCGTACAAATCCAAGAGTGTCTCGAAACGCAATGCAAGTCAAGACAAGATTGATAACACCTAAGCCCAACGGAAACGTGTAATACAAGTACCACCTAGAAACTTGGCCAGATGACGCGACGGCAGTAGAGACGAACGGCCCAACTAAGCAGCCAGCTGCATACATGGCATGAATGAATGCCAACCACCGGTGAGAAGATTTGACGCCGGCAGCATATGAGTTTGCGTGTGTATCTTGGAAAGCCTGCCCGATGCTCACAAGCCAAAAAGTAACGACGAAAAGCCCAAACGGAGGGTCCCACGATCTGAGAGCATGGGCGATGATTTGGAACAACGCCCCCAGGGCAAGCATCGCGCCTAGGTTGAGATACTGGCAGAGATGCGTGTTGGCAAATGCTGCAAAGAGCCAGCCAAAGAAGTTGGCGCCATATCTAGATGTTCTCTGATATCAGTTTCACATCATTGCCACAAAGTCACGCCTTGGGTGCGACTAACACGCTGGATACAATTGCCGTGCTGATATTGTGATCACGGATAATATAGGGTATTAAAGCTCCAATGCTGCCATCGTTTGTGCCAGCCACGAAAAATGAAAAGGAGGCGGAAATAAGCCTCAAGTAAGCCAACTTGCTAAGACTTTCATTTGGCCCTTCCTCAGGCTGCGTCTCACGAGGGCCAGTCTCCTCATGGCTGCTCCCCTGAGCTAAATCGGTGAGCTCAACGTTTTCCACAGCGGTCTCAGTTGTAGTGATGGCCATTGTCGCGTCTCATAAGCTTTTACTGTGAAGTGCTTGAGATTTGAAATGCTCACTGAGTCTCTCCTCTGGCCACCTTATGTAGTGATCGACCTTGGTGCAATTAAAGAGCAACAGGTGATGTACGCTTTAAGTTTTAGACTGCACGACTATTTCTCCGAAATCGCAACTCCCCGCAATACGCCGGAGTTATTAGTAACATTAGAACCCCTCCAGAACGGGCATTGAGGAGACGCGTCTGGGGATATTTCTCCGCAGGAAAAGGATTCAATGATCAAATCATAATCTAGCTTCGGTATTCGAGCGCTGGGCGCTGACGGTACTAAGCCGGTCTTCCTCACCTCGGGGAATGTCGGAGTTAACTTTGAAGCTGGTTGTAGGGCTCCCGCGTCGCTGCAATTTCTCTAAAACAATAATCAGTGTCACCCAATGAGTAACTTATCGAAGGATTCGGGTAGCGGCAGATTAACGGGTGGCAACTACAACGGCGGTGTAGAGGATAATTAAATGGGCTTTCGGGATAGCAGTTGATGGTGGATGAGAACCACAGGGGACACAGGTAGAGCAATGAGGTAAAGAACTTACTGAGCCTGCGGATACCGAATTACTTATTATCGTATTTCCGCGACATTGTACTTGCTGATAGGGCAAAAGACTATACAAGCTACATACAGTCTAGATACATAGATATAACCTACTCACACAACTGTATACGGCCAAGTCCCACCTAGATTGATCCACGATGACGGCTACAAGATTCACCACACTAACGTTTATGAATTATAAAGACGAACTGGATCACCATTCCAATTCCTTATTCTCCGTAGAACAAGATGATTTGTTCCACTCATAGATGCCTCCTCGTTCCACAAATGCTGCCTCATCCCAGTAGACGGCCTTTAGAGCGTCTTTCACACCGACCTCCAAGATGGACTTTGATGGCTGCTTCCCGTCCCTGTCCAAGAACCGCATGTATTCGTCAAGGATCAAGTAGGATTTTGCCATTAGCCTGTTGGGCTCTGGTACCAGACACCTTTGGTCGCTGTGTCTCTGGCAGAATTGGTCAAATTCATCGTCAGAAATAACAAGGCTTTTTGCGTTGCGAAGAGTGTCATCAGAATCGTTCTCTCCAGCGACAATCAACACTTGGAAGCACTTCCATCGAAATGGCTGAAGAGCGCTGATATACTCGTTCATGTTTTCCAAGTGGTTGTACTTGTTCACCACTGTGTTTAGCTTGAACTTGATGTTGTATTTCTGGCACCAAGCAGCAATTTCGTACAGCTTTTCAACCTGATTGCCTGATCCACGGCCGATTTTGATGTTTGTAGCCTCGTTGAACGAGTCGCAGCTGACGGCCAGGATGTCGATGTTATGGCCATGATTTCGAAGGAATGATTCCCTCGCCAAGCTTCCATTGGTAACGATTGAGACAGACTCTAAACGAAGAACGTCTTTGCAGAAATCGATCATCGTGCCGAGGAATTTGGGATAGAGAAAAGGCTCTCCGCCGGCAAAGTTGATCTTCTTCATGCCAGCTTTCTTGAGGAGTAAAAGACCCTTTTTGGCATTCTCTATGCTCTCAATATGCGACGTGGTAGCAGTGTGGAAGCAAAAAAGACACTCTTTATTGCAAACCCGAGAGAAATGATAGTTGACAGAAATTGGCACTTGACCATTGCGGGCTCCTCTTTTTGTGAAGACCATAAAGGCCAGAAAGACAATGATAAGGTATATCAAGACAGACATATTTTGATGTGAGGTTAAGATAGTTTGAGGCGGTGTGTGTGAGTGGAAGAGTGAAAGAGCGGAGCAGCTGGCCACAGGCGGCGCCTTCATCCTTTTCAAGGAGCATAAATACCCTCCTTGCCCTATTGTTGCACGAAACACTCTCTTCTCGCACACTTTCTTCTTGCATACAGCCACGAAGAAACGGGATTCTCTACCAGCGCAACTCGTATTACAACCAAACACTGCAGAAACCAGAAATGGCCCCCAAGACAGAAGGCATTATCTTTGTGCTCGGTGTGTACGTCCATCACTTGCCGTCAGTTCAAGACACTGACTGCGTCCTCACAGGCGCCCCGGGGGCTGGAAAGGGCTCACTCAGCGCCATATTGGCGAAAGACTACGGCTTTAAGCATCTGTCCATCGGAGATCTTCTACGACAAGTGGTGGCATCTCCAGACGCCGACAAAACGATTGTCGACTATGTGCGCCGAGGAGAACTCCTCACCACGCGTCTACTCTTCCAGACTTTGAAGCCTCATATCGAGGAAGGAGGCATTATCCTCTTGGATGGCTTTCCTCGACGTCTGGATCAAGCCCAGGCATTCGAGAGAGAGGTATGTACAGCAAATCCGTTGTTCGAATCTAGCTAAGCCGCTAACATTGTCAGTTTCAAATTCCTGTGCTTGTTCTATTCTTCGACTGTCCCAAAGACTTGGTGGAGAAACGCGTAATCAACAGAAAGCAAGGTCGTGAAGGCGATAACCTCGAGACGTTCAGAAAGCGGTATGCCGAATTCTTGGAGCTGAATCCACCTCTTGTTCATCACTATGGCCAGATGGAAAAACTTGTTACGGTAGTGATACAATGCGCCGGTGAATCAAAATGGCAGTGCACGGTTTCTAATTGAGTCATAGGTTAACACAAGTGACATTGCTTCCTCGAGCTATGGAGTTTTGTTGAAGCTCTTGCAGGCTAGATCGGAATGGGACTCTTTGGTCCGCAAATGATGTGTCACAGAGGATGAATCACACGAGAATGGTGATCTACCCATTTCTATCCAAATTGCAGTAGGACAGAACATCATAGCGCCTCAACAGCCCATATGCAATCGTCGCACAGGCCTAAGAAGGAAATATCTGGCTGGTTAGATACGGCTCTAGTTTTCAACGTCGGAAAGAATCCCTTCATGTCCTACCATAGTCCCAATGTTGTACCACGTTTTATTTCAAAGGTTCCCTCCGCTTATTAAAGTCGCTCAAAGTCGCTCAAAGTAGCCGAGACTAATTCATTGTCCCAACGGTAGCTACAGCGTCGGTTCAGGTAGATGCAACCAAGAACATCGAAATCTAAGATGCTTCGGACTCATGCAGAGAGAGAGTGTAAAAAGTTTTAAAAAAAAAGTGAATAGCAAATCATAGACAATGATAAAGCTTTATTGACCATTTGTAATTAGTATCAGCATAGTAACACAGAGATGTTTAGTCCCAGATGAACCCTCATTCCACAAATTCCTCAAATTTTATGTTAGATCATTTCACTTCTGTTACTTTGTTTGTCTTCAGATCATAGATCAAGCCTCGTATGGCAGTACCTTTGCGGAGAAATGGACAGTCTTCTAAGCATTTGACGTCTTTCTCTACGCTGTTCTCAACGCTATAGGCTGTTAGTAGCTTCACCTTCCTTGCGAGTTCTACATCCCACTTGCCTATCAGGATCATGCATGTCAAAGTGGAGTTTGTCGATGCCTGCACAGTGCTCGGGAAACCTCTCTTTTAGATCCGCTGAAATCTCCTCTGCTGTTACGTGCTGGACTCCACAATCTGGAATTTGTTAGTATCATGTTATTGCCATCCACTGAATCCGCTTACCATCGTGATGTATAACGATTTTTCTGAAGAAACTGGTCTATGAAGAAGAAGTCGGCGAGGTTGTTTGAGACACTGCCACCAGCGTTGCGAATAATGAAAGCTTCTGCACAGAGTGATTAGATGCACTTCGAATTCTTGAATGATAGACACATAATTTGCAGGAAATCCATAGGCTCCATGCGAAAACCCAGGCAAGCATCCGTATACTTGTTAGCCTCATATGGCGATATTACAAGCGGCCATCTGCCCACACGAGACATACAAATTAGGATGCTAGGGATACCGCCTGGTGGCAAATTGGCAGTAAATGGGACGGGTGAGGCCGTCTTCCAATAGACCCTAGGCGTGTGAGCGATGCTTTGAAACAGGTACAATGGCCAGCTTACTCATTACGGCGGAGTAAATCATCAAATGTCGCCATCGTGGATTGAATGCTTGAGAGTGCAATTCGGTTTTAGTTTCGTACGTCTTGAGCCTCTCTTTATATCAAGCTCTGAGCTGAGCGACATTGATGCTGTTCTTAGAAGACTAATCGGTGGCATTATCGACTGCTAGCTGAATTGATTACATTATTCTGGATATTACTGTTGAGCATGGTTGAACACGCTGTTCGAGCAGCTTACAAATCCTAAAGACGTCGTATTATACAACCGCTTCCCAATAAAGGCAATGCTACTTTAAATAAGATTCGAGCTGATAATTCCCAATGCGCGAAAAGCAAGTGCAGGTGGACAATAGCCATCGGCTTGAGGGACGCGATGGTTTGTATTCTCGACTAACGTGCCGTGATTCCGGTCTTACCAAGGACGGGACTATGACACAATGTAAACTTTGGAATATTGGCTCTGAATGGTAAAAAAATTATGGAATTAATAAGGTTTGGCTCAATAAGTTTCTGCAGGACCTTGGCGAGCGGGATAATTGGTAATAGGCCTTCGTCCCAGTTGATAGATTCAACAGAGCTCCTATGCGCCAAGTGACTGATTCCAAAGTAGACCCGTTGGATGATAATCCATCCAATTATCCTTGATTGCCCATCAGGATCTGTCCCGACCAATCCGCAGGTAATGGTACCATAGTTGGAAAATCATTGAAGCAACTTTGGAAGTCACATCGGGCGGCAAGCCGTCTACTTTGACGGATACACTGGCGCAGTTCTTCTAGTTGAAGGAAGACAACTTGCCTGCTCGCCATGAGCTTCTGCCTCCTCGTGGCATGATGGCGTCTGGGAAGTCGTATTGGGCGGTGTTCGCCTCGTGATTTTCTATGCGAGTCGCCAGAGAATCTGAGGGAGATCTGAATGGAGACGGTAATGAATTCTGCTTCAACCATCCATGTGATTTGCTGTCAACAATCGACACAGCCTTGCCATTTGCAATCCAATATCCTCAGCGATGCTAACAGTAACTACAAGGTTGAATGACAATACTATACACGCACCAAGACAGATAATGTACGTGTTGCGTCTACAAAAGCGATACGCTTGTACTATTGTACTATATATGTCGCAGAAACTTTCTTTTTGTGGCTAGAACGCTCTACGTATACCCGCAGTTATTCACCGACTCATGCATACCAGGTTGACCTGAAAGGATTGAAAGCACGCTAGACTGCATATCAGTTGCCGACAATTGTATACAGAAAGTGGCACAAACTGAAGACCAGGCCATTATAGGAAAGTTTCTACGATATAAAGCCTGTTATCATTCGGGATTCTGGAATGACCAAGTTGAAGCGTGAAGGAGCAGCGGCAGCGTTAATCTCGCCAACATATGACTTCATTGGAGTATGTAATGCTTGAGAACCATTTGGAATATAATTGCACGCTCTTGACACTTGTACGGTCTATACAGATGTTAATCAAGACCTCGGCGCTGATTACACCGTCCACTGAACGGCGGAGCTCATCTACTTTAGTCGATGTATTTAAGCCCGAGTTATATAAGATCTATCAATAGATTAGTCATTCGCACATGAATACACCAGTAACATCTCACCTTGCAATGTCTTACACTTTCCAGAGTAGAAAGCCCACAATTTCCTCCGCCGATGGCGCTCTCATCTGGGCAGCCTCGGCGGGACATTTCAGCAGCAGACGCTCCGGTCATTGTATTCGTTCCCGGCTTTTCAAGCTCAAGCCTAACATTTCGAAAACAATTCGAAGATGCAGGACTCTTGGATAAGTATTGTCTGGTATGCATCCATGCTCTGACATGTATACCATCATTTATCTGACAGTGGTAGATTACATATGAGCCTCGAGGGCAAGGCCGATCAGAGAAGCCACTGGAAAAAAAAGGGTACTCTTCAAAACGTAACGCGGAAGACTTTGAAGCTGTTTGCAAGACGTTTGGGGCAAAACAGGTCGTTTTGGCAGGCTGGTACGTCGTCTCTCCGCAAAGTCGCATTAGCTGAAGCCGGATGTTCTAATATGATGACCACTAGGAGCGAGCTATGGTGGCCTGATCCCTGTGGACGTCTTCACACACCTGGGACCAGAATGGATTGCCGGGGTTATCTATCTGTCTGGCCTTCCTTGGCGATCTGTCGTAAGTGTGACCTATTACTTCCAAGTTCATTTGTCTAATGTCAGCTAGCATCCTGAGATTGCCCATCTTCGTGCATTTGAAGTCATACCCGCAGTAATGAGTGGCGACGGCAGCGGTATCGCGGAAGGCGTTGGGCCGTTGCTCAACAGCTGCTTCTACCAACCCGCTAGTTTTACATTCCGACATGGAGAAGAATCTCCTGCATTATTTGAGTTGTAGGCCCAATATATTCTCTGCTACATCTCATACTCGGATATTAGTCATTCACATATTCCATCGCCGGCGTCGCTTACAATAAATAGGCCGTCAGTTGTCTTTTTGGCTTGTCAGGGAAGGGTACCGCGCTCGGCTTGCTTGTGGAAGAATACGTCCCGCCACAACAGCCGCAACAACAACAGCAGCAGCCGTCGGCGGTTTCTGCGTTGGAGGAGGGCTACAGGCGCCTGGTGGAGGAGGAGCAACAGCAGCAGGAGGAGGAGCGGTGCTCACTCCAACAGGAGTTTGTGAAGCGGGCTCGGCTGTAACAAGAGCAGCAACAGCCACAGCAACAGCAACAGCACCGCGGCAAGTAAAGCAAAGATAGTGAGAGGAGAGATTTCTGCGACCTGTGAATTGCGGCTTGGCTGGCTGCCGATGCTATTGAATGTCGTGGCCACAAGTCTACATTCTGCTCGAGTGTACGAACTTGTCGAGGCGTTGTCGGTCAGCGGCAGTATCAGTCCACACATTCTTAGTGCCGTGAACAGAAAGATGCGCGATAGTCTCTCCCACGTTGTCACGGCAGATCGCCTCCGGCAAGGATTTGAAGGCCATGGGGAGCGGCGCAATAGCTCATTGCGTCAATCTTCTGGAGATATTGGGAACGCCTAACTCTGGTGTCTTAGTACCTTGAGTACATGTAGCGAGAGACAGGCAAACAATGCGACCTTTTTGGCCAACCGCTTCGCCCTTTCTAGACGCAATTATCTCTCACCGCCTCAAACTCCCACAGCGACGCGCAATTATCACCACCTGGGACTAAGAGCAGCGGAACTCCTCCATCACGGGTATAAAAAGAAGTATAAACAACTGCCAGTGTATACAGACGGCACTGCAGCCCTGCCAGCTGGCACACAAGCATTAACAGCCCCAATAGCAACTTGATACCATAAAGCACACATATTTCACATCACGGGGCATCAGATACCCAGCACTTTTTAAACTTACCAACTTCACAATCACAGTAACAGACTCCATCATCAACGACAAGACATCAGGAGAATACACACCAGCCCCACGAGACATGGAACTGCCAGTTGCTGATGAGCTCAAAACTGAGAAGCATAAAGCTCAGGTTGAACGCCAAAGAGAAGTCAAAAAAGCAAAGACAGCCACAACGGATCCAGGCACAGGCAGCAGCCCACAGGCGACAGCTCCCGAGGCACCGCAACACCAGCACTCACTTCAGAATAGCATGGAAGGCATTGTAGTTGGCATGGCAAACACCCAAACCCCGACCACCCAGCCCAACGTGGCAGAAAACACCCCGAGCTCGGGAAGCACGCACGATGCAAGCTGCGAAACCGCGGCATCGCCAGTCCAAACGCCACACAACTTGGCACCAGCCTTCGGCGCGCAGGGACAACAACCCATCAATCTGTGGCACGGGAACCGCAACCGCGGAACTACAAACCGAAATCACGACACTGCGCAAGAGAATCAAGGTGCTGGAGGCAAGCGTGGTAAAATTCAAAACAATCACCCAAAATTCAAAACAATCACCGCAAACGCAGGCCATCCGAAATCACAAGGAACACACGGCGAGCATCCACAAAAGCCACGACGCCGCCAACATGGCTCTGAAGGAGGAAGTGGACGCACTGAAAGCGGCACTAATACAATACGACGCGACGATGAGACATCTGGGACAATCTTTGATTGCATTGGCGGATAGCGGAACAAAGCCCGACGAGGACGTTGGCATTTAGCGGCGGGCACCTTCACATGCAGTAGGCACAATGACACAAAGCATACGGGACCATAGAGGTAGTAGTTATGCAGATAGCCCCTAGCCGCACATCAGACTATCAGAGTTGGAGAATATAAGCACGATTAGGCGCTGCACCTGGAACTCCTCTTCCAAAAGCAGCAAACTTGTCCGTAATCTGATGCTGGCAAATTGGCACTTGTTCTGACATAGCTGATGGCTGGCTCGTAGCAGTCGTAGCAGTAGCCCCAGGAGCCCACTCTATATGGAGAAGGCGAAATGATTGTCCTCTATAATTCCCTCCTTTCTATAACTACCGGCTACTCTTTCCATCCCCATGGTGAATTCGCCTGCCCGTTGTGCTTGTTGTTGATGGACTTTGGGGGGCGTTGTAGTAGTTATAGGCTTCCCTGAATAGGGCCCAACGACCCTCATTCTCCTGGCATCTGGTCGTCAATCTCGTGGGTGGCCTTGCTGTCTAGCTGTATGAAGATGGATGGTTAGTTGAATGCTAAGCATTTGAAATATATGCTCTGCAGGCTGGAAAATGCTTGCCTACTCTTGCGGCCCAATCTATTGCCCACCTACACCCGAGACCTCAATCGTTCAAAGTAAGCCGTCAGTTTTCCTTTTGGCTCACCGGGAGAAAACGCCCATGCGTACATCTTCATGAAAGCGACAATCCGGCCGTCCATGATTTGCATCTCTTGTTGCTTTTGCCGCTCGGTTGGTGCACCCCCATTCTCGCCAGCCAAAGTCTTCTGCAGCTCGATTTCGCCGACCTGGTGACCAAAATCCATTGTGTCGAGGACAACATGGAACTCGTCATCCGCTACCCAGGTTTCGCGTGTGGTGGAAAAAGTAGCGGTGGGCTGCAGGCCAAAGTTTATGGTTTCCCTCCCATCGATGCCAGTAGCTCGTTTAACGAATGCCGCGATATCGCCAATGCTGCTGAGCTCCTCGAATCTCGAGTTGTTGAAATCCCCCCCTTTTTTTATTTTTGCCTGCCACTCTCCGTCCCTGTTTCTTATCCATACCCCGGCCGAAGAGAGAATGTTGGACTTGTCGTAATAAGAGTCGCGAATTATCTGGTCAGGAAGTTTCCATAGATTCTTGAAATGAGGAAGTCCGCCATGTTGAGTCAGCTCACGGACTGCGAGAGAGTGAAACTTACGTTCTACTTCTATTACGCAAGTCGAAACGGGTAGTCGTCGGAACGCCATGTTTGAACAAGAATTGCTGGTTCGCCCTGTATGCAATGGATCAGTTGGCCAGTATTTCTGTAAGGAGCACGTCACATTGAATCCATGGCCAGACTTTACCTTTTTGGAGAGCGTTGGGGGTTTTGCATCAACCTTGTGTAGGTAGGATTACAGCTAAAGGAGAAACACAGTCGACGAGCAAGAAGATGAATCAAGTTGCACAGGATAAAACAGCAAACGGCGGCAGAACGTGAATTGAACACGATGGCCCGTGCACAAAATCTGTTGGAAGATCACAAACGAATCTCGGCATCTTCGTAGTTATTGGAGCAAAAGACAGAAACATGATACTGCTGCCAACTGTTGTATTAGTCAAGGTATGTAATGCGTCGGATTGAGGACTGTCCTTGGTGCTTTCTAGAGGCTGCCGAGTAAGAAACTGCCTACTCATTGCTCATGGGTAGCATCAGATACTGGATTCATCGCTCAATTCCATGTGAAAGGCCAGACATGTATTAATAGATGATGGTCTAAAAATTGGCTCTTCATCCTCGTATCGTGGCATGCTTCAAACGGTCGTGACAGGGATATGTGTACATGATTTGCTAATGGTGTTTAGCTAGGTAGGAGACGAATCCAGCTCGAACAGTTTGCTAGATGCGCCACTATCCGGTAAAAGGTATGCGCCGGCACAATACCAAAAACCGCAACATTCTATAGACAGTCCATAGCTTACCATAATCGGCACCGTTCGCGATTCTTTCTTTATACATGAATAGGCATTTCGAAGTCTGGGTTCAAAGATTTCAGCTTCAATTGCTGTGAAGCTTGGCTATTTCACGCATAGGTACCACCTATATAGATTGCGATGTTGACTCTGTGATACACCTCGGCCAAGCCGTAAGCCGAAAAAAAAAAGAGAGATCGCAACCAATGGCTTCACCACATCGACTTACAGAACCAGACAGTCCAGAAGGCAAGCGGGTAGCTGCTCGCGCGTCCAAAAATAGAAAATTCTCAAGAAAGATTCTTGAAGAACGGGTCTGGCCGGGGATTGAACCCGGGACCTCTCGCAGAACGACTTGGGGTTTTCCCTAAGCGAGAATCATACCACTAGACCACCAGACCGGAAGTGAAATTGATGTCCATCAGGGGAGTGCAATCGGCTCATCAAGCGCTGTGCGATCGGGCGTTGAAGATGGTCGCAGTGAAGTCAAACGAGAGTTGTGGAGGCTGTGCCGCTTGTATAGTATACTCGTCCCATGCCGTATCACATTTGCAATGAGGAATAGCATCTAGTGATGTCTGGGAATGCAGACTTATTGCCAGACTGCAAAGCCACCCTTGGATTGGATCATGGCTAATTGCAATTCGAGATTGAAGTTCATTTCAAGGAATAGGTACCTCCGTGTAAAAGGGAACAGGAAAGGCACCAGCTACAGACAGGCAGTGAAATGGGTGGATGGTTACACGCATGTCCTTGCTGCAAAAACTTGAAGCTGCGGACGGGCCAATGATTGGCAGCTGGAGACTTGACGGCGACAGGTGCAGCATGGAGCAAGTTACAGCTGCCATGCGGTGGGGGACTGAGTGTACGCAGCGTCTTCGAGAAGAACTCTTTCTCTACCTAAGCACGCAACTCTTCTCTTTTTCACAGACACTGTTGTTGTATTAGAGTGCAGGCAACACCAGCTCGATGAAATCACCTCTGATTGCCCGTCTTAACTCTCTACCGTTCACACCGAGAAAGCACACTCGGTCTCTGCCACATATCCCACCAACACGAGCTCCGATCGGCGCCTTTGACGAGGGACATGGCATCCATCGCATTCGAAACATGGCGCAGCCGCCGACAGATTCAAGGCAGATATGCAGCGCGTGGAAGAATGAGCAGGCGGCAGGAGCGAGCTGACGGTAGGGATGAACATGTATCTACTGGGCACATTAGTGTAGGCAGATACATGTTAATAGTCTTCTACTAACATCACAATACAATCAGTATTGCTACTGCTGCTACTGCTGCTACTGCCTCTTGCTTCTTGCTTCTACTGCTAGCAAAGAGTACTAATGCTACGAGTCTCCCCCAAGACATCTCGGCCCATCTTTTTCTTCTTCTGCAATCTCTTTCTTCTCCAACCACTGCCACAGTTGAGCGTCGCCGTTCTTGACGCTCACGGCGCGTACGTACCCTTCGCGAATTCCTCATAGGAATTCTTCTTCTTGCTTCTCCCTTCTGACTCATCATCGTTTAGGCATGCTGATTTTTCGTTGTTTTTACCGTCCGTATCTCCCTTGTTACCCTCGTCTGTACTGATTGTCTAACTTTGGTAGAATTCTCCTGTTTGTGCACGCTGGCTTTCGCCGCGCTGTGGTAAATATTCCGCTCTTTATTCGTTTTGTAATGACTTGGTCTCAAACTACAACACAGATACCAATCCAACGAGTGCGGGCCTTTGGCCGTTTCCCCTTTATCCGGTAAGTATACTTGAATTCTGTCTATTGGTGTACTTCTTCTAATACATTACTCTTTAAGCAGACACGCTTTCGCCCTGCCGATAGTCTCTAAGCACCTCTCCCTAAACCCCGTTGAGAATCCCCTACAGGACTTTATTCTGTTCGACAATCAGCCGCGTCGTCAGCCTTATAAAGGAGCAATCAGTTACCTAGCCAATGTCACTACTCTTGCCACTCTCGTCGCGAGAAGCATATCTCCCTCGCAGTCCAGAACCAACAGGTAGCCGCTAGGTAGCTGCTACTACTGATACTACTGATACTACTGATACTACTGATACTACTGATACTACTGATACTACTGATACTACTGATACTACTGATACTACTGATACTACTGATATTACTGATACTACTGATATTACTGATACTACTGATACTACTGATACTGCTGATACTGCTGATACTACTGCTACTACTGCTACTACTGCTACTACTGCTACTACTGCTACTACTGCTACTACTGCTACTACTGCTATTGCCGCTACCCCCTACTACTGCTGGTGCCGCTTCTTGCTTCTTGCTTCTTCCGCTGGCGGAGAGTATTTCATGATCCGAGCCTCCCCCAAAACGTCTCGACCTATTCTCATCTCTTCCCCAACCACTAGGTCGACCGTTCCTCCCACACCATTGGGGTTATCCTTCCAACAGACTTCTCCCAATTTGTGCCCGTGGCCGGGCCATTTTTGCCTGGTGGTGGTGGCGGCGGTCGTAGGGGCCGCGGAAACGTCACGTTTTCTCATCTGTGATGACTCCCGTTTCAAAGCTTACGACTAGCAGGCCGTTTGGGAGGCTGTGGTAGCGGTGGCCGTGGCCGGGTGGCCAGTAAAGTCTCGGCCATTTTGTTATCTATCGGATCTTTGCTGACGTCGTGTTAGAGCGGGGCCGTGGTGGCGGCCGGCGCCAGCATCAGCATCAGCATCAACAGCAGCGGGAGGAGCTGGTGGCTGCTCCAGTGCGGCTTTTGGGCCTTTTGGTCCAACAGCAGCAGCAGCAGCAGCAAGCGCAGCAGAGGTGGTGGTGGTGAGCGGTGGTGAAGGGCAAGAAGAAGAAGAAGCAGAGGAAGAAGACAAAAGAATTGTTTTTATCAATTTATTGTGAATTGACGATTTGCTGGCTGCGCTTCTTTCTGTCTCCCACAATGAACTTGCCTTTGTGAAAATGTATGGGAACCGACAATCGCCGACAGCGGCTGTGCTGTTCTTTTGCCTTGTTGTCTACCAATCTTTACTGATACTGTCTAGAGAAGAAGAAGAACAAGAGAAGAAGAAGGACAAGAATCGCACACACGCACACCTCTCTCTCTCTCTCTCTCTCTCTCTTTTATATTCTGTCTTTCTCTCTGTGCCGACTGTAAGCATCTCCATCTTATCCAGTTTCGTAACACCACATTAACTGGCTAAGAAGACAGCTGTCAAACCAGGGGAGCAGGCAATCCGCGTTATGCAGGCAGCTGAACAGCGCCAAGTATCGATAGGGGGCAGTCGTGCGTGCTTTAGAAACCAGACAACAATCTTTGAAGAACGATCCGCAGAGCTTGAGGGCCAAGTACCCCGACAACGATGCCGAAGTCAAGGCCCTCGACGACAAAATTGAGGCTGTCAATCTTTAAACCGAACAAATCTTAGCATCTTCGAATCCAGTAACAAACGCGACCAGACTTTGACCGACAAACTCACTAAGCGGCGCCAGCAAAACGCCGAACTCGCCCGCGAGCGCACGCCCTCCAGCAATCGGAGCAAAACGCAAAGGGGCAGCTTAATAGTGCCAAGTATCGACAGGAGGCGCTTCGGGAGCAGGTCGACCTGGACCGCCAAAATGCCGAGTGGCTCGAGATGGAATGAAACGACGAAGCTCTCAAGTACCGCAAGAAAAGTGTCCCTCATCGCGCGTTTAAAGGACTTGGTAGCTTTCAATGACGAGCATCAGCAGCGAGATCTGGAGCGGGAGGAGGTGGAGGAGTTGGTGAAGCAGCTCTCAGCTTTGAGTGGTGTTGGGGCGCGACTTGCACAAGGTAATAGCTCGCGGTATTACATGACAGAAAATGTCAAGGTCTAACAACAGCTTTTCTTCTTGAAAAGTCTTCATACACAAGTTGCCAACTACAACCTGGCGAGGTAAAGAGGACTTGAGTCACTCGGTACGTGATCAAAATGTTGAAATTTGTATTGTGGTATGCGCTGCGTCTGTATGCATGTACTTGAAAAACCATTCGCTCAGCTTCGGCGCCTCTCGGTGTGTAAAGTTGACATAGTGATGAAGGTACAAATGCAAAGTCTGGGTGATGGCAACCATTAGTAAATACTAGGTTGACGATTAGTATGAAAGATGATGCGCTCCTACCTTTAATCCTATCTGTTTGACAGGAGAGCTCTGTTGTAGACCTTGGCTCGATCTCAGAGACAACGACTGGCCAAAGGAGCAAAGTTGAATTATCGAGATTGGCAATGTTGGTACGCGCAAGTGTAACGGGTCAAGGATGACAGACATTATCCATGGCCAAAGTATATCATCCGACTTATGATGTGATTCTTGTGCTGCATATCTTCCGACAATGTTCGTGCCTCGTGGTTCATAGTGCTGGCCTTGGATACTCGTTCGGTTTGTCGTGTAATGCGTACTGTCAATGTTGATCCGTTCCTGGTTCATAGAATCAGTTTCGAGAACGAATGTGAAGACAGACTAATGTGCCTACTAACCTTTGTACCACTGTGCTGATGGCTAGGGAGTTGTTCGTGCTTGGTGTGTTTGGGCATCATGACGCCGAGCATGCGGAGGACGGGTTGATTGTCGGCAGCGATGCCACATGTGCCAACGATGGAAGGATGAGACTTCTACTCAGTATTCGGAATTGGGAACATGGCGGTAGGAAAAGCGATGTCTTCCCAGGCGATGGGCTACTTGATTTGCCACATAGCTTCTTCTACAGCGTCAATGATGAGAAAATTCACTCGTTCCTCTTGTGAGGCGAAGATGAATGCTGGGTTGCCAGCGGTTTTTGGACGGTCAGTGCATCCAAGACTGACAGTGCTATAATCAGGGTCATTGAAGTGGCCTCCCAGCACTCTTCTGTGAGGCTGAGAATGTGTTTCTACACTATCAGGAGTCCTGGAGCGGCCCCGTCGTGTTTCCCAGCCGGTGATCAAGCTGTGTGCGGTTTTGGACGCTTCTTTGTTCCGAAAAAAAAAAGTCTCGTCCATGTTGCCTAGTATGATTTGAACGGTACATAACTTTCAACCTGAACACGCTTGATGTTAGAATTGTCACCAGAGCTGCCTCGATATATGTGCACATGCTTACAATATGGACGAGAATTAAATGGAGCCCAACTAGACAACAACTGTAATAATGACCGACTATCTTCGGAGATCAATGGTACTGTAAAGGATCTTCCATATAAGATATGATAAGATATGGGTTCGGACAGTGTCTAATTGGCTCTGTAATTCCTATCTGGCGTCGGGGTTGGTCTTCCAACTTGAGCATGTTTTGCTTCTGGAGTTTAATTGACATGTATCAACGTCAGAAGGATGAGACTTCCGGGCCTTGATTTGGAACAGTAAGCTTAGCAAAGCGATTCATCTGGAAGCGATGGCCTATTTAACTTGCCACATCGCTTCTTTTATGGCGCCGACGACGAGAGACACTGTTGAGTCGTTTCGTGAAATGCAGGTGAATGCTGCACCGCCAACGGTGTTCTTGCAGTCAACGCCGTCAAGCGTAACGGGGCCATGATCGAGGCGATCAATGTTACCTCCGCGGCACGGTTTCGCGAAGGCTGTGACCGAGTTTTGCTTAATATGACGAGACTTGAAGCTGTCCCATTATGCTCTGCAGCCGGTGATAAATCCTAGATCTGATGAAGAATGTCCTCCGTGCGCCGTGGTATACAATGTTTCGAACAGACGCTTTAAACACGCTAAACACGGCTAATGTTAGCATTGTCACTAGAGCTGCCTTGATACATGTGCACATACTTACGGATTTGACAGCCATTAGATAGAACTGGACTATGTCGCCCCTCTCCCCCTTTTTCCAGTCGTTTTGACGGCCGTCCTCCGTTCAGACTCTTGTCTGGTCCCCCGATGCCATGCTCCGTGCTGCTAGTTGTTCCATTATTTGATCGTACATGTCGTTACGGTTGTTGGTGCTGGAGATTGTGTCCACCGAAGTGGGATTCGCTTGTCGGAGCAACTTGTTGGTTTGCAAGGGGGTTTGGATCGTGTCTATGTGGTTTTGGAATTCCTTTCTGGCGTCGGTGCTAGTCTTCCAACTTGAGCATATTTTGTTTTCGGAGGACTTGCTCGGCTTCGATGGATGACGGCTGCTGTGATGATTGGTTACCTTGTGAAATAACTTCCACCGTCAAGAAGGTGGTGTAGAAGATACTGAGCCAGAAAATGATACAACCATTTGACATATCAAGACAGTGAACCAGTGTTAAAACTTGCAACTCGAAGCTGATTGCAGAGACTTTTATTCAGAAAATATATCCAATTCTATAACAGCCTGCAGCTGGTTGTACGTCTGGCACCTCAGTGAAAGACTGGCAGCTGCACACGCGCCAGGCCTCGTACCTGTCAGGTTGGCACCAGCTGGCAATGAAAGTGAGAAGCGAGTGAAAGGAAAAGCGCGTCGCGTTGCCAGCTGAGCGTGTCAGGCCTGCATATGTAGATTTCCAAATTTCCCGTCAGTGTTTTGTTTTCTCTTCTCTTCCTTTCTCCAACTTCACCGTGATTGACGCTCCCGACAGCAAGTACCCCCGCGACTATTGCTTTTCTCCTACGAATGCCTCATTTGGGTGATCCTAACGTACATGTAGATTTCTCCAATTCTTTTGACGTTTTTACGTCGTTTCTCCGTTAGTATCTCCTTGGTCATCGCCGTGCTTGCACTGACATCAGACTTCAACAGAATTCCGTTCGAATCATCTGCCGGCTTTTGCCGTTGTCGTTTCGTAAGTAGTCCCCTGCCTACCCTTACCTGACCAACAGATGTCTAACTGTGAGATAGAAATTCTACAATTCTACTTGTCCGGGCCTTGTGCCGTTTTCCGTGAGTACTTCTTCCCACCTGACGTTTCAGAGATATTCCTAGGAATGTCTCATTTGGTGGTTCTAACGTGTATACATAGTCCATAACTTTTTTTCGACGTTTTTTCGTCGTTTCGGTAAGTATTTGCTTCCTCGCCATGTGCCACCATTCTGACCTTGTCAATCTTTGATAGAATCCAACCATATTCGTGGGCCCAAGGCCGATTTGTGAGTATTCTCTCGGCTGCTACTGAAGTGGCTATCTAACTGTTGAATAGTATTCGTTACTTTCTACATTCGGGCCTTGTGCCGCTCTCCGTAAGTACTTCTTCCAACTGACGCTTCAGAGATGCCTGGTGTCTAACTATGAATAGAAATATTCGAATCATTTTCCGGCTTTTTGAGCCGTTGTCGTCAGTATCTCCCTTCAGTGTAGTGTATCATATCTAACCCACTACTACTCAGATTTTCTCCCACTCTCTCTCTCTTTTTCTCTCCGAGACCGTAAGTATCTTCCCTTGGCCTGGTTTACACTATCTGACTTTACTGTCTAGATTCTCCTCGACTCTCTCCCTCTCTCTCAACCGTAAGTATCTCTCTTTGGCCCAGATTATTTACATTACATTAGCTGACTAAGAAGATAGATGTCGAGTGATCGTGCAATTCGCCTATTGCAGGCGACGGAATCGGTTCTCCGAGCGAGCGGTGTGGCTGGGAGTGGTGCTGGCGGTGGCGGTGGTGGACGTGGGGGCCGCGGTCGCGGCAATGGTAATATTCTCTCCTCGGCGACAATTCTTGTCTCAAAGCTCACAACTCAATTAGGCCGGCATGGCGGTTGTGGTGGTGGCGGCAGTGGCCGCGGAGTGACGAGTAAGCCTCAGTCTCTTTCCGTGCTTTCTATCACATCTTTGCTAATATTGTTTAGAGCGGGGACGTGGACGTGGCCGTGGCCGTGGCCGTGGCCGAGGAGGTGGCCAGGCGGGCGGGAATGTTCGTGGTGGTAGCGGCCGTGGTGGTGGTGATCGTGGTGGTGGTGGTCGTGGTGGTGGTCGTGGAGGCTCCGGCCCCATTGGCAACCCTCGTGACGGCAGCAATGTCGTCCCAGCTTTGGACCGGTTGGAAGGTCAGGCTGGTGAGACCCTTCCTATTCGGAGGCGGTTTCGCGCGGGCGTCTTTAGGACCCCCGGCCATATTGGCCGGGGTAGAGACGGCACCTTGACCAGGAGGGAGGCAGAGGCAGCCGAACTCCTGGGCTTGCCTTTGGTGGAGGATGTCGTCCCGCCACGGGAAGAGCAGCAGCAGCGGGAGGAGGGGAAGGAGGAGGGAGAGGAGGAGGTGAAGGAGGAGGAGGCGGTGAAGGAGGAGGAGGGAGAGGAGGAGAATCCGTGGTGGTGGTGAGAGAGACGGGGAAGAAGAAGAAGAAGAAGATGACGACGACGACGATGACGACGACGATGATGATGATGACGACGAAGAAGACGAAGAAATCTTTCTTTCTTTGAGCATTTTTATTCCAAAGTGAAGACCTGCCTGCTGCACTCCCTCTCACACTAACCCGCCGCTGCGAAACTGTGCTACAAATCGAATGTTGACAGCATACAATGTAAATGATAAACGTGCTGATGCTCTCCTGACAGTGAGTTACAGGCCCAAGAATTTTCCCCTTCACTATAAAGCCACACGCCAACTGTTAGTAAGAAGAGCTATAACTATAACTTCCTACAAGCAAGACAGAAAGAAAGTTGATGATTATTTCCATTCACGACGCTGGTCAAATCGAGCCTACAACCATTAGTCTCAGAGGCAGACGCTGACATTGCCACGCCAGATGTGCCAGTAGCTTTGTATTTGCACTTTGTAATCGTGCCAAATCTTTATGTCTAAAGATGACATTCAAGTCACTCCGTGCTTCTGTGTTTGCAATTGGTATATCAAATTGTTGCTACAATTGGACTCTCTGAGTCGGCGCCAATGTCTTCTTTGCCGCACTTGTCGGTAACCCAAAAGCTGCACAATGCCTCGTTGAAGACTGTCCAGAAAATAGAGAGAGAGAAAAAGACGCCTCTATTGAGTGTGCTGGTGTGGTGGGCACAACAAACGCGTCTCGCGACAACACGTGGCTGCAGAGCGATATCGCTGTACCATGGAAGCTGACATTATTCTCGGGTCTATGTTACACCTCTCTCTGGATTTCTACCGCGCTGTCTTTAATGCGGCATCTCAAGTTGCAGAGTCGACGATGTTCTCCCGTGTTCTGACATGATTCGTCAGTGCTTTCCTCGTCGTCTTGCTGTATCGATCTTGTCAGTATGTACATGCACCTGCCTACCTGAGTGGGAAGGCACGTACAGATACAGTCGGTCAAAAAACAAAAGATGGTGGAAGGTGCACTTATTGACCGCTCCTCAAGCTCAAGACTTGCAGTCACCTGCCTCCGCATCCAAAACTTAGCAAAACAACATCGACAGTCGCGTATCTCGTCTTCTTTTTTTCCACTCCCAGAGAGTTCATGGTTGTTCGAGTATACAAACAACCCCCGCTGACGAGAAAACCAGCACCAAGTCTCTTTATTGCAGTATACTGAAGTTCCAATTCGATCGTTATCACGATTTCCCTCTCTTTTCCTTCCCAATTCCTCCCATTCCCTCCCATCTCATCTCACTTCCCTCCCCTCCCCTCCCCTTCCCCAACGACTTTCGGGCAGGAATATTCCTAGACGATCAAGATGCCTGCTCAGAAACGCACTTCTGAGGTTTTTGCTCCAATTGATTCGGACTCGGCTAACAATTCTTCACAGACGATCAAATCCTGTGACGAAACCGAAATGCCAACTTCGCACAAGAGGCAGATGGCGTAGGACGCCGAGTCCCGCTGCAGACCATCTCCGGACCGACCTTGAACATTCTGACCTCGGAAAGTCACGACGGCGAGGTGTGTGACCAGAAGTATGGCCAATACGGGCACGAGGGGCCATCCCGCGTCGAGAAAATCCGGCGCGATGGCAAGGCCGGTTACCCGAAGCATGGGTATAACGGACACGAGGGATCATTCCGTGTCAAGCAAATCCGGCACAATGGCACCAGGAGCATTAACAAGAGAGACACGATGGATCATGCCGTGCCCAGGAGAACAGCAGACACAATAAGCAACTCCGTGTCTAGCTTCTTCTCTCTCTTCCTCTCTTCAAAGAGAAGTCAGAGAAGCTACAGACTGGGGTTTCTAATTCTGAAGATCATTCTGAAGAGGCAAGGCCCGATAACCTGAACCCGTGGTCCCCGATTCTGACGATGAATGGGGCGAGGGGGGATATCCGAGCACATCTCCTGAACCGCGTCGAAAATCCCTAGCAGGGCTTTGCTCTGTTTGACAATCAACCTCGTTCGTCAGTCTCGTGAGAGGAGCAACCAATTACCCAGCCAACCTCATCACTCTTGTCGCTCTCATCGCGAGAAGCGCAATACCCCCAATCGCAATCTTCTGCTCCTCAGCTCGTCTCTCGTTTAGTTCTTCTTCTTCATCATCATCATCATCATCATCATCATCATCATCATCATCACATTTTCCAGTTCAGCCGCCTTTGCCGGGTCCCTTTGCGCTTATAATGCCGCCGGTATTGAGGTTGTTCTCTTTGCTTTCTGGTTTCGTTGATAATCTCCGCTTTCGTGAAACTGAACAAGCAACCTCAATACTAGCCGCACCACTTTGCTTCGTCGCGGGAGGAGCACGACCGGCGGGCCCAGGAACTCCAACAGAAGAATTAAGAGCGGGTGTGACTACAACAGCAGCAACAGTAGCAGCTGAGATGGAAGCAACGAAGCGAGAGGTGATGGAGAGAATCATCGTTGCCTCAAGCTCACGACTCAAAAGAGGCCGTCTTGGCGGTTGTGGTGGTCGTCGTCGTCGTCCTCGTCGTGGAGGCTCCGGTCTCATTGACACCGTCGTGACGAAAGCAATGCTACCCCAGATTTGGACCAGTTGGAAGGTCAGGTTGATGAGAGCAGTATCAACAGCAGTAGCCCAAGTTTGCCTCCCTGCAGGAGGAGTTCCAGTGGCGGGCCGAGGTACTCCAGCAGGAGTACCAGGAGAGGGCTCGGCTGGAGCAGGAGCAGCAGCAGCAGATGAGGGATGGGGAGCGGGAGGAGTACGAGAGCACCATTGCTGCTCTGCAGCAAGACTTGGCGCGGGTGCGGACGCGGGCCGGTGAGGCTCCGGGTGGGGAGGCCGAGGTGGCCGGTGGGGAGGAGTGTGGGCCGGTGAGGCCATGGACTTGGAGATGGAGGTGGAGGGCGGAGGAGAAGAAGGCGGAGGAGAAGAAGGCGGAGGAGAAGAAGGCGGAGGAGAAGAAGGAGTAGGGGGCTGTTGTATTTTTGTGTTTCTTTTTTACCAATTTTTTTTTTCCTTGTTTTAATAAAATTTTCTTTGCTTTGATCATTTTTTATTTGAATAGAACATCTGCCGGCTGCCTGTTTTTTCTCCCGCGGTAAACTCGTCTATGTGATGCAGTAACATAAGGTATAGCTTCGCCTAAAAACATCTACAAAAATACACGCAGCTCTTAAATACACCAGAAAGATCTGCATCGCATGGGACAATGCAAGCATAATATGGAGTTACTAGGAGAATGTAGTCGTTTCCCCCTTGTGCTTTCAGTATTGGTATGTACGAAGTTGGAATAGCCGGTTTGATCGAGGTGGCCAATATTGTTCGAGGTCACCTTTTTCGAGTGAAACCCCGATTTTGATCTTAGTCAGCCTAGTTGAACGAGCTCAAGACGATTCGTTCAAATCACTTTGTCTGAGTCAAGCTACCTTTTCTTTCCCTCCCTCCCCTGTAGACCTGCGATTCTCAATGGAATAGCGGCTGGCAGTAAGCAGTCGTGATATTGACATAATTATAGTGGGACATGCCGGAGGCTGCGGAGCTGTGATTGGCTTTTGTGAAAGAGCGCCAGACCCGGGAGGTAGACGAGGATTCCTCCAACCAGATGGGAAGAACGGGGGCTTTGGGGGCATCGGAAGAGGACGAAGAAGACGAAGAGACATGGGCGGATGGGGAGGTGGTGGTCTTCCAGAAGAGCAAGGCCAAGAAGGGTACCGAGAAGCCTCAAAAATAAGGAGTCGTTTGTTTTTTCGTTTTCTGTTGAACAGAAAGGGGAGCAGGAGAAGAAGCAGGGGGGAGGAGAGGAGAAATAAGAGAAGACGATAAATTACTCTTTGTATAAATGCCAATTTTATTACAACTTAAATACATGTATGTGTAGGCTACTCCTACTTCAGCTACTTCAGCTACTAATGCTATTGCTACTTTTACTACTGATGCTATTATTGCTATTACTGCTACTGATGCTACTGATGCTACTTCTACCAGGACTTCATTCTTCTTTCACACAGTCGAGGTGAGTCTCGTCCACGCTCTAAGCGGCTCAATGTGAAATGGACAAGTGGACTGGACGGCATTACTCGTTGAATCCAACACATTGCAAGTTTCGTCAAAACTGGCATTAAGCGACCCTGCAAAGCCATAGGCCACAGCTATGACCATCGAGGTCATGACTATACAAACTACCAACGGGTTTCGCACCGACACAAGGGTTGGAGTTCAAGCTCAATGGCTGTAGGTTTGTCACCCTTGCTTCAAGTTTCTTGTAGCAATACAAAAATGGCAAAGCGCCATCAGAAGATGATGATGGCGATCAACAAGGCGCGATTGTACCGGCAACCCATCAACTAGTACTCAGTAAGACGCGTGACAGCTGAGAATGCCCAACATCCAATTGCCAATTGAAACGCGGTACCAGCTACGACAGACGGCATTCACAGTGCATTGACTGAATTGATACATTCCTCAGCCCCGAGGTTTGAGCAGCACTCACTTCAAAGACAGCTGATTTCTGGTCCGTTTGGCAGAAAATGGTGATGATATGCCTCCAGCAAGTAACCCCTGGGATGACCCCATCCCTAATTCCCCAGGGAAGATTTAGGACAGCCGTTGTTGAAGCCATGACCGAGTATACGTGTGTGGAGGCGGTAACAGCAATTGATGACATGATCTTGCCGGTCCCGGAGCGATGACTCGCACTTCTTCGTGGTGTTTCGATGACCATGCAGACCGTGAGTGTGCGCGTATCGATGCGACTCCAGAGACAACCTACTCAAAGCTAACAGTAGCGATGCTATAGTGATCGCAACTGCGATTAGAGCCATTGCATGGGCGATACAGACGACACAATGCTCCCGCGGAGCATCCGAATCAGCAGGAACCTCCTCACGGTCGATAGCAGAGACATGTTCAATTAAGCACTGAGATCGAGAATAGGGGCGCCATTTGGAAGTCTGGCGGATCTTTGGCAATGGTTTTGATGGCAATGATTTTGATGGCATAAATGAGCTATTAGTCCATAGAATCTGTCCATGTGGATGGATTTGCCTATAATGTTCATCATGCTACCCAAAGAGCTTGTAACCTTCTCATTACTCCTCCTTCTTCTCTCCTCCTCATCGTCTTGCTACTGCTACTGCTGCTGTCGGATCAGAAGATCCATCTGGTGGCGAACCAACCGCAGCTTGTGCTGCAGAGCCGCAACAACCTGCTCCAGCTCCTCCACTCTTTGCTGATGTTGCGGCTGTTGCTGTTGCTATTGTTGTTGTTGTTGTAGAGAAATGTATGTCTCCCCATTAGACAGAATCCTCAAAAGAATGTCGGCCAAGGGAACCTGCTAGTCGGAACGAATGAAGCTGAAGAAGAAAGAGAAATCAAAACAATGGCGGGAAATTTGGAACCACCCTATGCGTGCAGACCTGACACGCCCAGCTGGCAACGCGACGCGTCTTTGACCTCACTGAATTCTCACTTCCAAACTGCCAGCTGGTGCCAGCTTGACAGGTGCGAGTCCAGACGAATACCAGCTGTCAGTTTATTATGACGCCAGGCGTATAGCCGGCCACAGAAAGCTACAGAGTTGCTGCATTGCTACGGGTACTGTCACCTTTTTGTTCTGACATGCCAAATCGTTATTTCGTTCCTATAGCTCAACATCTTTTGGGGGAGCTCTTCGACAGTGAAGCTTTCTGCAAAGGTAACCGCATGCGCTCATTAGAGCAGCCATCGTCCACCAAGTCTAACCTCAGCAACCATCACACAAGTCACGACATTGAAAAGGATACAAAACTCCTGAAGCAAGACCAGCGCAAGTTGGAAGACCAACATCGACGACAGGAAAAGATTCTCCGTGGCCACAGGTCGATCCGACAAGCGAACTCGATCTTCATAGGCACGATCTCCAGCACCAACAATTCTATCGACATTTACGACCAAAGGATGGGACACAGTCCAGTTCTATCTAAACCCCGTCAATACTGTGAGTATGCGAACATGTATCGAGGCATCTCTGGTGACAATTCTAACATCAGCCGTGTTTGTAGTATTGAAAGCTACCGTTCGAACAATGGCATACCCAGGCGACGTCATTCTTCCTCGAATCCGAGATTCATCACTGGCCGAGAAGCACAATGAGGCCGCTCCGAGTGCATTAATATCAGGCAAATCCATTGACAACCGTCGTACATAGGCTATCACCCATAGCCAGGAGCTCGATGCCGTCTATTGCTTTCAGGCCAACCACGCTAGGCCAGGCTTAACCTCCTCATCAGGGACAATAGAAATGCTACAATTAATCCATAGCTTGCCGCCGGATAGGAATAACAGCAGCCAGCCTTGTTACTGATCAGGTGCCTATTTCCATCTGCGTGGATTTGCAGTCTTCATCATACCTAGTACTTATCCAGCCCAGCGGAAGAAGCGGTCCGTGTGTCCGTACCAGGACCGTGCCACACTGCCAAGCAATAACAGCGCACCCTATCTTTTGTCAATTTATCATTTCATATATCCATTGTCCTCTTCAATACTGACACTTTCCCAGGTAGAGTTAGCAGCTCGTGATAAGGATCAGTAGGTATTTTAGCCGTTATGGTGATGATGAGGCATTTCGGAAATTGTAAGTCTGGTTTAATGCCGGCCGGCACGCAGCAGCCTGGTGAAGCTCTTCTCACCTACCCAAAAAATAGCTCCCACGCGTCGCCAAACAAGTCTCAATCTTGTGTAACTATGTAAAACCTTCCATCTCAATAGTCTTTTCACCTCTCATCTTCTTCGTGTTCGGATCGCCTCATCGGTTGCCACTGTGAGAGCCGTCGATGAAATCTGATACCGACTACCTACCATCACCATTAATCCCCCCCTTGCCTCATTTCTTTTCTCTTCTGCAATTGCCTCTATCTTTGTCCTTCTTTCTCTCGAAGCCGCATTTGGCGATTTCGAAAGCTCAAAACGAAAAAGGTCAACTTCGTATCGCCTCCACCCTCGATCGAGAATCGCGCGCCATTGTCGACCTAATCCCAAGGCACGAAAATCGTGGCTGCCATTGACGACGTCAGTTATATCATAGGTCATCTTGCTTTAGAGGCGTACGTGAAACTCGCACTGCTCCTTTGCCCACTGACTGTAGCGAGGTACGGTTGTATGCGCTGATCAGTCTACTTATACAAGCTAATGCTGACGTCTCAGTAGTTATGGAGTCTTATTCACCACCAAATAACGTTCGCGAAAAAGATAACAACGATGACCAGAGTTGGAGGGCGACAGCCTCGATCATGGGAGTCTGGCAATCCAAGACGTGTCTACCACATCCTATTGATTGACACAGTGTGTCGAGCATAGCTATCACACATTCGTCAGATTCGTGAACAAAGTGGCTTTCTCCAGTATGCTCTCGCCAATAGGGCGAGTGCCTCAGCATCCCTTCAGCATTCCCATTCCAAATTCATGCTTAAATAGGCCACTAATGTGCAAACAACAGGAAATAACAGGAATCGAGAATCGTCTACATCAAAAATAAGAGTTATAAAGATCGTTTACATTTCCAACCTGCTAGAACTATCGACTCGTTTTGTCCCTCCAATGCATCCTCTTCGCTTATCTTGTCGCTCATATCCAACTCTGTCTGCCATCCAGTTCAAGCCAAACGATGTCGCAATCAGGCAAAAGCACGATCATGGGGCATAGCACTGCCAGTTGTAGGCGCCGCCGCTACAACCGGAATAGGCGCCGCCATTGGAGTACGTCTGTTGGCAGCATCGGCTGATATCAATCCCCCCGTCCCAGTTTCCATTGGTTGGATTGTAGCATTGCCAATCATCGCAGCCGGAGCCAGCGATTGCTTGCTCTGAACCGTTGGAGTATTGCTCCTGGCAGCAAGCCTGCATATTCACACCACCTAGCGTCGTGTCGCCAATAACGCCAGCGATAAGGGTGGTAGCAGCAATAGCGCTCAGGGTACGGAGGGAGATGAACGTCATGATGGCTTTTTAAACTTGCGGTTGCTTTGGGCTGGTTTATAAATGGTCAGAAACAGTTTATCATCGTAGCCAGGGAGCTCTTACCTAATAGCCAATGGCAAAATAGAGAAAATGGGAATTAGCCAAGAGGTAAAGAAGAGCCTTGAATGTGGAACAGGCGATGGAAGACTATCATTTCTGGGGGAGATATCATGGTATACTTATACATGAAACCCTCTAGTAGCTTTCGGGATTTATCTCGATCAATCTATGCTTTTCCCTTCCAAGTGGCATTTGCCTTCTCCGCCAAGGGAGAAATAACTGAGTGCATCAATTCTGTACGCTAGTTGGACCAAGGAGGCAGCGAAGGATCGTCGAATATCGCATATGAATGTAGTCTGGAACATGGAGGCATCCCGTAGATTTGCGAAGGATTCTCATGCACTGGGATGTAAATACAGGCGGCGCGTGAAGCCGTCATATGGAGCCCGTTGAATACCATGCCTTTAGTTCAGCGAATGATTTTGAGTCAAACATGAAGCTGTCTGCGACCTAGAATTGTTCGTATAATAACACTTTTTCTATTGATCATCAAGTCCTTTTCTTTCAAGTACATCACAAGCATAAAATTGCATTTACCTGAAAACTATGCGAATCTTTCAGCGGCTCTTTCAACGGCCTCGTAGAATGAGGGGTCCAGCGGTTCGTCGGCACTGTCTACTACATGTGATTTGCGGGCTGTCGTCAAAGATAGTAATTAAGTCTATTCTAATCCTACGCTTCTCACGGCACGGGTTCTACGTCAGATTTCGGCTAAAATAAGCTCCCTATTGGTTGAAATACGCAAAACAAGTCAGAAGGATGAAAGAAATGAGAGAATGAGAATGGACAAAAAGTCTAATGGCAAAAGTCATAAGCGGAAAATAATCCGTCCTCCCGCATACAAGCGACGTAGCAGCGACACTTCTTCCAATGACAACACGTCTTGAATTGCCCATCGCACATATTCTTACAATAGTCGGAGTAGACGTGGAGAGGACGTTTCCCGAATAGTCCACTAAGCAAAGGCTGAAATCGCAACTTCGGCTGCATTAGTGCTGTTCCTTTTACGGGTATACATTACTCGAATTGCCGTATCTCCGCTGACATGCATGATGAACGGCGACCTCGAGGCCAATTCACGACGCGTATTACATCTATGAAGCTGGGCTTAAAATAAGCCCTACAAAGAGTGGGAGATACCAAAGTGAGAGAGTTGCCGGCCAAGATAGAGGCACAGAACCATCAGGACCGCAAGTCAGTGATCAATTGATACCAACACATGAGCTTTGCTCCTTGAGAATCTCTTCATATTGTAGGTAAACATATTTGCACATGTTCATCATCCCATAGATCTCTTGGCATCGCCCTGCTTGGCAATCTCTGGTATCAGCTCTGATCCCGGTCCGTCCATGGTTCAAAGCGATCGAGCCACTTTTCTTTCGCCTTACTTGTCTTTTGGCGTTTCCTTACCGGTTAAAGTAACATTCAACGTAGGTACTTAGAGCTCCTAGGAAAGGCTAGCCCTAGGGTTGGTCATTCCATCTAAGTGGCTTGAATACGAGATGCGTTTTGAATAGGCCTCCAAGCGATACTAGTAGAGTTGCTACTTCGGCGACCCTGGTTTTAATAGTGTGCCCGATTTGGAGACGTACATCCGAAGAAAAAGGATTCAGCAGGGATACGGTTGAAGTAAGGCTGATGCCAAGATGGAAGAGAGGCAATAGTATGAAGTGAGGGTGGCTGAGCAGAGTCCCTACTACTACCGCCAGCGTCCGAGTCGACACGGAGGAGGTATGCGACGTCTTTGTAACCTCAAAGATGTAAAATTAGTCCCATTGTTACAAAGAAGTTATCTTTACAAGGCATTTCATGGGACTCAAGATAGGTTTAGAAGCATCTTAGCAGAGATTATCCAGCACCTCAATTCTATTGTCCAACGCCCCCGCTATATCTAAATAACACAGGTGAGGCGGGAAAGCACGAGCTGCAATGCTCGGGCGAAGTACGCCACTCCGATTTCGTAAAGGCAACCAGTTCCAACCGCGGCGCTTTGAGTAGAGAAGCTTCAAAGCTATTAATATTAATATTTCCCGAACTAAGAGCAACTAAATCCCAAACAGTCTAATTATCTACATACAAATTTATATTCAATAAATTTAGCGGCAGTAGCAGCGATAGCAGTAGTAGTAGTAGTAGTAGTAGTAGCTGTAGCGTCTGTAACATCAGTACATGGTACATCAGTAGCATCAGTAGCATCAGTAGCATCAGTAGCATCAGTAGCATCAGTAGCATCAGTAGCATCAGTAGCATCAGTAGCATCAGTAGCATCAGTAGCATCAGTAGCATCAGTAGCATCAGTAGC